>NC_086318.1:393865638-394023138 GCF_036172605.1 Pelobates fuscus | reverse complement strand
GGCGTGTGTTTGTGCTTTAGGGTGCACACCCTAATGCAATAGGCTGCGCACGCCTATGGTCTATATCAGCCTATCATGAGTGAGAGGACAGAGAGTTGTCAAGATTAAATGAGCATGTAAATCATTCAAGATTGTGGAACTAAGGCACCAATGTGGCCTATGGTTGGTGAGATTCATATGAATTGCAGCATCTCTAGACTTTATTTTGGCTACTACAGTCTCACTGAAATAGGCCTAAAAAAATTACTAGATAGTTCATAAGTTTAGTTCAGGTCTAATAAAGCGCTAGACATTCAAAATCAAGGTCTGAGGCGAAACCACTAATCTGCGTGAAGTAAGGAAGGCAAATATGAGCAAGTATTAGCGAGGCAATAGAATTACTTACACAGTATTTACACAGTATTTACTATCGTTAGAATACACTATCTGTTCCCAGCAGTTCTGGTGTGAGTACAGAAATGAAAGTTAGCATCGAAAAAGTTATCCTATTTTATAAGAAGCTGCAGGATAAACATGATAATGCATAACACAGAACTAATAAGAAATGGAATTGATTGAAAAACAGCATTAATATGTTCTAGTTAGATGGATTAAACATATTCCTTCCAAAAGGGTTGTCCTGTATTCTGGTAGTACTTTTTCATCACAACTAGATTCCACAATCACATTGCATAAAATGAAGGCATTGTATTCTAGAACCCAATGCATGCTGTGTGTAAATTGCAAAAGATAACATTTTTTACACTGATCATATCTCCAATATTCTTTGAAGTCTTGAAAGTGAGTTCCATACTTTGATTGTTCTCCAATAAATATGTTACAGTAGCCAACACAAGCTTCTAGTGTGTCATCTGCTACGTTAACCCAGTGTCTGGAAACTATGTCAATATCATTTCCTAATGTTTCCACATTAAGAAGGACTGGGAGTGAGAAAAGACTTGCGCTCGCGTCGATTTCCTTCGACATTCAGAGGCCGTGGAGAACAGGATGTTATGATTTATTTAACACTATCACAGGCCTAAGTACAAAGAGCAGGGTGCCCTAATGTGAAGTGCTTAATAATTCATTTCTCTAAGTACATAATATTTCCTCAGGGAACCTTTTGATGATAAATCCGTCTGGAAATAATAAAACACGTGAATTTGTCATATATGCCCTTCCTATGTACACAAAACATATTTCATGGTTCCTCTGGTCATGTAAAAGATAAATAATCTCTATGTGTTACGCCTGTAGTGCTGAGCTACTTTTATTATCCCTAGTTTGGTTACACTTACCAAACTGCACTTACCGAGATCACATTATTATTAAGATATTTAGCAAGAATACTGGCCCACGTGATCACTTCACAAAGCAGCACCCTCTGCTGTATCAGATTCAAAATTACATAAAATTGAGCAGCCAATCAGAGACAAAAGCCTATACACTTACTGGTAAGTACTATTGGATGTGGATGATAATTACAATTAAAATTTATATAATGCAGCACTTTAATACTCTGCTCATTAATGTAAAACTGATATATGCTTAAAAATTACATTTAACGTTGGTAGAGAACAAGGACAGACAGACAGACAGACAGACAGACAGACAGACAGACAGATAGATACTAGGTTAATGTTCGGCTGGGACTTCTACAGTCCACAAATTCACAAACCATAATTTTAGCTTTCAAATTTGCCACCTTAAACAAGCAAAAGTATTAAGTATTAAGTATTAAGTAGACCAAAGTAAAAAAAAAAAAAAATACTCAAATAAGTTGTAGATTTTCATTATCAAGTTTACTATTTCAAGTCAGTTGTCAATTGCGCAGACCAGTTTATTCATAAACTCCCCACAAAAATACAAAAACACAGGTTTTTAAATTTAGCAGAGCTATAAAAAAAAGAGCATAGGGAAATTATTCCTTAATAGTTTTTTAGTAAGTGGTTTATCAAAAATCTACTTTAAATTTCCAGTAAACTCAGCTGTCATTTAGTTGTAAGTGTGTCTCCTGAGCTGTATATATGTCCATTTTGATTTACGTAGCAGTTAATGTGCTAAAGAAATAGTTTCTGCTGGAATGCACTGAGGTAAATTCACTTAGAGAGTTAAAAACAGTGCAGACAATTAATATTACTAACCTGTGCTGTTACATTGTGTAAGTGATAAACCACACAATCACAGCCGCACAATGATTAGTTTATGTATGCTTTGTAATTACTATATCACTGACATCCCTGACAATACTCGATACAAACCAGCATATTGTAATTTTGTTGTCTGAGTTATTAATTATATGACAAGTTAAGAGCAGAATTCAAATGTGTCTTTTAATTTCCAGCATGGAACTGATTGTAAGTGTTAAAGCAAGGTTACTGAAATATCTCAAGGCATTACTTGATAGTGATGGGGATCTATAAACTTCGACATATTCTTTAATTTTCCTGTGCCTCTCCCCTCACAGCCGTCTGTGTCCCTCTCCCCCTAGGCCTCTGTGTGCCTCTCTCCCACCAGCCATTTGAATGCCTTTCCTCTGCTGTCCCCCCATGCCAGCTCACATCCATCATGTAGTGTGGCCAAGCTAAGGACTTTTTTCCCACTATCCTGACTGACAGGAAGCAGTTCGGCGCCCCCTGCGCGCATCACCTGTCAGACTACATAGAGGGAAACAAACTTCTCTACCGCGGTCCGCGATTCAGCCAACCTACATACAGAGACCAGCAGGAGGGGAGCACTTTGCTGTGCCCTAGGCGGCAGCCTAATTCTCCTAGCAATCGCCCCGGACCTGCCTGTCTGCGGCTATGCAGCCCCATTTACAGCAAACTACGATGTATTGCCAGCATTAAGCCAGAAATGTAAGCTACAGTAGCATCAATAAGTCTTGGGCGCAGATGACCCTGAAGTCAGTTGTCCTTCCTTGCACCACTTTTGGTAGATACTAACCATGGCATACCGGACACGCCCGCAAGACTTGCTGTTTTGGAGATGCTCTGACCCAGTCATCTAGCCATCAATATTTGGCCCATATCAAAGTCACTCAGATCTTTTCAATTGCTGCTTCCAACACATGAAATTTAAGAACTAACCGTTGTTTTTTTTTGCCCAAGCTGTGACATTTTATCCTAACAAGCCTTTCTATTTCCTTTCCTGAGCTAGCAGTAGTCTCAGCTAAATCAAGAGCAGAAATTTCTCTTCTGTAACAAAAACATGAACAAAAATGGAACGAAATAATATGCCAATCTTTAAATTCAACCCCAATGTAACAGTAAGACAAATTTCGAGGAACTGGAGATCAATGTCTTTAATGGGGTCCTTAAACTGGCCCTCTGAGTACAGCTTATTGTAATGATCAAGGACTGTCAGGATTAAATCCCTACACTGTAGGGCCTACAGTATTTGTCAAACCTTTTTTAAGTGACTTGTAAAAATTCTGTCTGGAGCCCAAAGTCCAACACGCTGTCTGCCCCTGTATCTATTCTAATGGTGCCTAGAACATCTCATTAAGTACTTTACTTCTCCTATACCACCCAGATTGTTTGAGATCTTACAGCTATGGATATATTAGTTCACGTTTCTAACAGATTTCCAGAACTTGACTATAACTATAAAGCTAGAAAATCGCTTCTATAAATTCCTATTAACTATGACTGGTTTTATTCATATCGGATTAAGTTAGTTTTGATAAAGCATTTTTAAAAATTCATAATTATTGGTCTTTTGAACGCCAACCTGTTCTGTCCACCCTTGGGTAATTTGTAGTTGCATGGGAACATTTCTCATTAAAAATTATATGTTAAAAAAATCTGCTCACCCCATGAAATTGACAATACCTGTACATCTTTATATCTAATATTATAAAAATATATTTCGGAAATATGTAATTGCTCAGTGCCACTCAGATGTAGATGGTAAAATAATACCCTCAGGGCAACTGTAACCTACACAGAATGTAACAACAGATAAGTACTAATATAGCCTACCAATTCTATTTATTTTATTTTATTTCTGTGAGATAGCCTGGTGCACGTGCATCCTTTTATCATGAGTCTTCATTACAATTGCATAATATTTTTCTACAGCACAATGTTCCAAACAATAGCATCTGTTGTTTTGTTATACAATAAACAATGATAGAAAATAAATTATTATCTGTTTTGTCACACTAATAACAATACTGACGCGAAATTGTCCAGTTAAAAGTGATACAAAATATTTAATTTTTTTTTGTAAATGGGAAATTTAATTAAAGCCCCACCACTATCCAAAAGTAATTTACAAATGTTATCTAAATTAAACTAACACATTTCTTTTTTTTAACTAAACAGTGTGTTTTGATGAGTTAAGAGCTAACATTTTTAGGTCAAGTAAATTCGATAAAATAATTTTCTAACCATTTTCGCACCTTGTATACTTTCAGCTAATATTTACTAATTGGTTATCAACAGATCACAATTCATTGTTTAGTGAATAAATTCCTAAGATTTTAGCAAGCGATGAAACAGGACAAGAGAACAAGAGACATGCAGATGGAGGAAGCCCATTGCCAGAGTTCACCCAAACAAAAAGGCAATTTATCATCTAAATGAGAATATAGCCACAGCCTATTTCCTATGTAACTGCCTGTATACACAACAAAGAATATGGAAAATTTAGGTCTAGTCTGGGACGACTTTTTGTGCCATGTCTACTTGTATTGGGAGCGAGTCTGCAAGTCGAAATAAAGAACCACTATGGGTGAAATGTTCATTGCCTTTAGTCACACATACTTTAAAGTAAACTCAAGATATAAAGAGATAAATATAAATAGAATACAGTGATTATACATTGTAAAACATACGAATGTGTGTAATATGCCCACAGTTCACCATATATTGATGATATACCACCTACACTGTTTTGTTATGTTAAGGTTCCTAAGGGTTGCATTGCTTCAAAGCATTTGACGTATGTTCCCAGATCAGACTTGAAAATTAGAAAAATATCAATTTAACCTTGTCCAAAACTATTTAATAAATACATTAATATGCACTGGGTATATCATCAAGACACTGAATTCTCTGCTTGGAAACATTGCTTTCTAAAATTCACTAAATATCTTTGGTTCTAGTGCTAGAGGTCTACATGTGTCATCTCCTAGCTTCTTGACACAATTTATAAATATAATATGAATTCCAAATCTATTCCTGGTGAAAATGTAACTGCGTAGCTAAACTATGAAAGGAAACTACCTGCAGGATAGCATAGAACATTTTTTGATATCACTTTTAGGGATAAGTAGGTCCGAGCTGCCCAACTCTTCTTAATTAGGAAATCATTTGGTCACACATTGTGGAATTATCTGGAGAAAGTGGAAAGTGATATTTTTCTTCTATCGGTTGGTACATTTCACTATATTTAATTGCTAGTTATTTCTGGAGTATTTTCCAAATTAATTTGTGAGATTTTTGCCTTTTGTAACATATGTTTATGTTTCAATATTTTGAAACATTTTTACAAAAATTGCTCCCTGGTCAGTCTCTCTACAACCACACTGATAATAATAGTAACAAAGTATTTGACCAGGAAAGGTGAATTCAGATTATGCTGGTTTCCAAGTATGTCCTGGCAATATTACTTTTGCCCAATTAATTACCCAATTTAATGGTACTCATTTTATCTACCTCGGAAAGATGAAGAGCTGAATCAACCCTACTGGGATTTGAACCTGCAACCCCCAAGGGTTGAACATATTCTACTGATGAAGCTTTAGCCCACTGAGCTCTGAGGGGAATCTACTTCTGTCTTCTAAAGTGTAAATCGAACCTGGACTACAATACCAAGCTGAGAGAAAAGTCAAAAGAGTTGTTTCCATAGATTTGTCACAATATAACTCCAACAATGAGCTTTAATAGTTATAGTGCTTATAATGCACTTTAATTTAACAAGCTAGGTTTCTTGTCTAGGTTTCATTTGGTGTATAGAAAGCAACAACAAGCAGGTCACAGTGCATTGTCTATTTCTGTTTAGGGAAGTTAGAAGCAACTGGAATTCTGTAAGAACAAACAAATGACATTTTCGCTATAGGATATTGTAACCAGAAGCATAAGGGCAGACGATGAGCACGAATGTCTGGCTTCTAAATCGAAATCATCATTTCATGTTGTTACACCATGGCTGAGAGGGTTTGTCTTAAAGCACCTTTTTAAATGGTGTCTAATTTGTATCTGGGAAACAGGACAGTCCTTCAGAAATCTTCATGTCAAAGTAATTCAGCGAAATAACGCACAGATCAGATCCCCTCAAGAATTCATTGTTCACTTTTAATATATGTCATAAATAAATGGCCCTAGGTAACTTTGGTAACTTCAATCCAAAGGGTTTCCTTGCACCTGTGAATATAATAATCTAACTGTATAATCTAACTGTATTCATTTAATTTCTAATTTAAGTAAACATATTCAGTAATGCATATATTTCAGTAACACATATATATTGTTTTAGTTAAAATAGCTTGTTGAAATAGAAGTCCAATTCCATTCTATGTTTACTTATTCTGGTGCTAAGTTCTAACTTCACATATTAGGCTAGAAAATACTTCAGTCCATTACATTTTATATACATTGACATTTGAGTACTGCTGGCCACAACAATATTTAATGCAGTGAAATACTAACTCCTCTAGCCCTTAGAAGCAGTTAAACTTGAGAAATTGCCATTTATGACTTTGTAAGAGAATATTTTATATTTTACTAATTTATTTACATGATGTTTAAATTGCTATGTTTAAAGATATTTGTGGCTAAATTAAACAAACATTATGAAAAGTAAAATGGAAAAAAAATGAATTTAAAAAAGGATATAGCATTATGGACTGGATTTTGATAAATTGGACAATTTAATATTTTGTAATTAATTGGCATAGGTAGGATAACTGATTTTCTTTTACCAGTGGTAAGTTTATTTCTAGTCGTTAAATCCAACCCTATATCTATCAGGTCTCGATGATTCTCACTTGTATGAGTCATTATGCAGAGTTCTATAAAAGTATTTGGAATGCTATATATAGTATATTACAAAGGCTAGAGCAGGGGTAGGCAACTATCAGCACTCCAGATGTTATGGACTACATCTTCCATAATGCTATTGCAGCCATAATGCTGGCAAGGCATCAAGGGAGATGTAGTCCAGAACATCTGACGTGCCAAAGGTTGCCTACTCCTGGGCTAGAATATCCTAGCCTTTAAAAAGTGCTGGGTATCTCACATTTAAATTAACATTAAATTTTAAAGAAATATTGTATATTGTTTATTATTCTATCTATCCATCTATCTTCCATTAATCCAATCTCATATCTCATCTATAGGAAAGACAAAGTTTGTAATCCTTTTAAGTGTTGTCACTAATTTTATACCTACAGAATTCAATTCAGTTCAGTCCAAAGGTGTGAATTTCCACAGCTTATTTAGTATTTTCATACATTCAAAAATACATATTTATTAAATATAGGGGATACGTAAACATAATGTTAAAATTTTTTGGAAGAACAGCCCCCTTTAACATGACGCTTTTTTAACATATTCATTCAGGACAGATTCAATATTTAACCACTTAAGGACACAGCTTCAAAAATAAAATGCAACCATGATGGAAAATGTCCATCATGTGTCCTTGAGGCATTAATATCACTATGTGAAAATGTATGCTAAGCTAAATTCATCTATCAAACATAAATTCTGAATCTGGTTGCACCCATATAAGCAGCAGAGACCCAAAGATAAGTTTGATTTAACTGTTGGTCTTCAATACATGGTTTGAGACATTTCGGCCTAATATGAAATAAAGGCCCAATCGTAGATTCATGAACGTTGAAGGTTGAATATTTTGATGCTGATGGATATTTTGATGACCAAGCCAATACAAAATGCATCATTTCGTTTCCACAACCATTTTTTTTTTCCAAGTTCTTCTTGCTTGAGATAGTGGATTATTTTAAGACCCATTTCTGGTTTAGATAATAGACATAAGGCATCTTGTCCTTTAGTAGAACCTTCTAACAGACTTCAAAATGTACAGCTTTGTCAAATACAACTGTAGTTCAAATTCCACATCTGCAAAGAAGCCATTAAATACTGCACTCCTACTTTAGTGCTTCATGGCTTCTACCTTGCAGAAGGTCCTCATCTGCTGATATAACATCGTCTCAAAAATTTAATGGATTTACGTGATCTATTTATCTGTTTAACACACTGCAATTTTTTATTAATTTCCCCTTCCAAAGATGCTCTGAGAGCTTGTGTTTCCACAATATATATATATACATATATAATGGAAAATTCCTTCATACTTACCGTAATTTTCTTTTCCTGATAATTATACATGGCAGCATTTACTCTTGGGTAGCTCCTCCCCTCACAGCAGAAAGGACAGGAAACAGAACTCTGAAACTGGTATATATAGATCCTCCCCCTACCCATCAGGCAGTCTTTGTAACTAGCTTCACCTCCTATAGTATATGGGTGGGACCGTAATGCTGCCATGTATAATTATCAGGAAAAGAAAATTACGGTAAGTATGAAGGAATTTTCCATTTTCCTGACCAATTCTACATGGCAGCATTTACTCTTGGGGAATACCCAAGCAATACATAGAGGGAGGGACAGAGTTCAAAAACAGCCAATAGCTATAAAACCATTATTGAGCTGTATAAATCGTAGAAGACTTTACAAAGCCAAACAAGAATCAATAGGAAATCGTCATAAAAATCTGCTCAGACAAGACAAATTTCCCCTAGAGGCTGCAAGGTCAGCAACCTCCTGGCATTCAATACCAGAAATATCCTGAATAGATATAGAGTCAGATAGGAATTAAGGCCATAAAAGCATAAACTAGAGAAGAAAAATGTTACTGATATAAAACCGAATTGATATCATCAAATCAAAACCTCAACAAAGGCATAACTTCCAGTGATCATACTGTAACACGCAGATAAATGTTGGATGAGAACGGAGACCCCATGTTATTAAACATGGGGAGAATAACACTGAGAATCTTACTACTTTCTGGATGTATTTAATAAAGATGATTCACACCGCTTCCTCTTGCCTTGTGAACTACTTACCTGAAGCAACAGGAACAAATCAATATCTGCCTGTCAGAAAGGGGCAGAGCCTAGTAGAGAAATAAGAGTCGGTCATTAAAACACTGCAACAATTACCCGATGTTGCTAAATTCAGATTCACAACCTCACACAGTGGACGAATTGATAGAGCAATGATCAGCCACAGGAGATAAACTAATCACATTACTAGGCAAAAGGCAAGAAGAACCATATACAGATTAGTTGAGGAAAATGAAGAAATATCGGTATGAACCATAGAATATGTGGCAACTAATAATCAATTAGGAGGCTAACCATGTCAGTACCTATATTTGTAAAATAGTACAGGTTATGCCAAACAGTTTAATCACATTTACTAGAGACTGTTGTGCAACATAAGTAAGATATACATGGTAATAGAAAATATACACACACATATTAGGCAAGATACTGATGGGAAGGTGGTAACCAGAGGCACATTATACATTGTGGCAACAGACACACAATAAGCAGGGCAGTAGAAGATATTCAATTATCCCTAGGAGAACAACCACATACTTCCTCTTACCTTATCCTCAGACAGTGAAGAAGGACTTATGGCAGAGCCTATGGTGATAATAAGCAGCTTGTTATATCTGCAAGATATCAACCCCAATCCAAACATATAATCCACAGGTTGGTCGCAATTACAGAACCTGTTTAGGGATTTCCACTATTGTTCAGGTAGCAGGTGAATTTTTACCTAAAATAGAAAACCTGGTAGGAAGGACTGGGGACTGGAAAGACCTTAAAATACATGCAATTCACAGCATCAAAGTTACCTGAGCATATGAGCCTAAAATAATACCATTATTGCAGAAAGGAATTTATAATGTTCCCCTTCACAACAGGGGAATTGGTCAGAAGATTCTGATCATTAACACATTAAGAACCAGAAGCATGACACTCCTGACATATACGAAAGGGATTGCCAAACTTTCAGGACCCCAAGGGATAAAAGATAAGATTTATGCTTTAAGGAAATGAATTCAGATTTAAAGACTAAAAGGTTATGAGAAAAAACCAATATTAACAGCTTTTAAATCAGGTAATGGCTTCAGCGTTACCTACTTGTGAGATCAATTAGCCCAATTTGTACTCTTGCAACTAGTATGATCTACTTAGCTGTGAATTAGTAATCAGCATATATCTAAAGGTAAAACACTGTCACCAATTAAAAAAACATTCCCTATCTTGGACAGAGAGGAGAGGATACCTGGTAATAGAAAATCTATTGTCTCATGAATAATTACATAGATGTGCACCCACAAAAAAAAAAAAGTAATTAACATTGATTCTGTGAAACAGTACCATGCTACATTTTGGAAAATCAGGTCTCCTTCTCTCCTGGGAGAGGCACTCAGACAGGTTCAGTAACACCTGCACTCTACCTGAAGTGATAAAAATGTGTTAATTGCTTATCCTGAAACACCTGTGGGAGAAGGAATCTAATACAAAGCCAACAGCAGTATGTTCCCTTATATACTTCATTTAAAAAAATGAAATAGAAAATCCACAGTAGGCAATAATTACTTATCCAGTTACTAGTGCATTAGTATTTGCTAGAACTGGGCAGTGCTACATTTCAGCGCAAAACAGACCTTAGATCATTCGTATATACTAAATCTACCAATGCCGTATATAAATTGGGGTTATATAATAATACCAACCTGCATACAGATTATATGAATCACATACATTGTGAGAGTTACTAACAGCACCTTATGCACAGATATATCAGTAACATATACGGAGTCTGTTTAAACAGAAATCATACATTAAACAGAAATCAGCCTACCTCTGCTATATACAGTGACACTATGCCTGTACACATATTAAGATTATATGAATGAGCTAAATTGAGGCTGTGTTCTAACCGAACTTCATGCACATATTACACCAGTCATATATACTGAGGTTGCGACTCACAACCGACATAGAACCAGTATTAGCTTGGATTCATATAGCGGATGTGCCCTATATCATTCACACATATTGTGTTTCCACTAATACATCAAACACATAGGGAACAGATACACTGAAGCAATGTCTCATATAGAGCATGTAGAGGACATATACTGAGGCTGAGTTTTCACAGCGACTTAGAGCATATAAAGAACACACACTGAGGCAGAGTCTTCAGATCAACTCATACACAGCCAATATAGTGGGTACAAATACTAAGGCTGTGTCCCCACAGCAACTCACACACAGAGCATCTTTATAGTAACTCACACAGAGCCCATAGTGGGTACATATACCTAGGCTGTGCTCGCACAGCAACTAACACATAGAGCAGGCATAGGCAACCCTCGGCACCCCAGCCATCCCGGACCACACCCTCCACGATGCTCTGCCAACATTATGGGTGTAAGAGCACTATGGGGGATGCAGTCCACAACACCCGGAGCGCCGAAGGCCGCCTACCCCTGACATAGAGCATATAGTGGATACATACACTGATGCCGTGCCTATACTGAGGCTGTGTACACACAGTAACTCATACATAGAGCATATAGTGGATACATATACTTAGGCTGTGTTCTAATAGCAACGCATACATAGAGCATATAGAGGATACATATACTTAGGCTGTGTTCTAATAGTAACTCATACATAGAGCATATAGAGGATACATACACTGAGGCCGTGTTCTCACAGTAACTCATACATAGAGCATATAGTGGATACATACACTGAGGCTGTGTTCTCACAGTAACTCATACATAGAGCATATAGTGGATACATACACTGAGGCTGTGTTCTCATAGTAACTCCTATAGAGAGCATATAGTGGATAAATATACTGAGGCAGTGTCCTCACAGTAACTCATACACAGAGCCTATAGTGGGTACATACACTGAGGCTGTGTCCTCACAGTAACTCATACATAGAGCATATAGTGGATAAATATACTGAGGCAGTGTCCTCACAGTAACTCATACACAGAGCATATAGCGGACACCTACACTGAGGCTATGTCCCCACAGTAACCCATACCTAGAGCATATAGTGGATACAAATACTGAGGCCGTGTCCTCATAGCAACTCATACCTAGAGCATATACCGGACACACACTGTTCATACATTAGAGCATGTAGTGGAAACATACCGATGCTGTATCACCACCAGTTCATGTACAGATACTGAGGCCCGGTGGTCTCCTGTGCAGCATATTCTTCCAATGTCTGCAAAGGCCTGCTTATTTGTGATAATGCACAGATAACAGCAATCAATGCCACATACCTTGATAGAAACAAGTGTTTGTGTGGCCTTGGAGCTAGGTTTTTCAAAACCTGTCATATACATGTGTACTTCAAACAGACACCCAGGAAGGTTCTCTTACCTTGGATATTCCTCTGACCCCAGGCTGTGGAATTCCAGCAGACTTTGTACAGCCAGGATATCCATTATTAGCACTCTTTTTCATAGCGTCTCATTGCATTATCAGCACTCCTTTGCACAATGCCTCCTTGTATTATCAGCACTCTTTTTGCATTATCAGCACTACTTTGCCCAATGCATACTTGTATCATCAGCACTCTTTTGGGTACATATACCTGCACCAAACAATATAAACTTACCTAAAATGCTCACCACACAAATCTCCTAAATGTGACCTATTTGTTAGAAGGAAGCCTAAAATAAGCAGCTGGGAGGGACTGAAAGAACAGAGACCCAGGTGCCTATACTAGTTTTAATCCAAACTACTAATGCACTCACCTGAACCGTTGCAGGACTGAGTTTCAGCGGAAAAAATGGGGATTTGAACAACTGACAGCCTAAACTGTTTAAACTATAGGCTTCCATCTGTACCCCATATGCCATTTATCATCACCATACAAGGTGGAACACAAATAATAGGTATACCCCGGCAGTCACAACTCTGTTGGGCCTCATGTAAGCAGTGTACCGCTGTCAACCCTTCAGGGAGAGTTATGGGTTAGACTCCTGATTGCTGAAGGAGGTACCCAGGCTGGTAACTCCTACACATGTACTGTTTGCTGGGTCTTCAGGGATAAAAGCTTAGACTCAACTGGGCCTCATATATGCAGTGGACAACTGTCATTACTTCCAAGAAACAGACCCCTGGATGCTGAAGCAAGTACCCAGGCTGGAAACTCTTACCGGTATGCTGTTTGCTGGGCTTCATGCATACAGTAGATCACATACATCCCTTTAGGGGGTACCCAAGCTGGCCTGTTGCTGGGTCTTCAGGGATAAGAGGCTGAACCCTGGCATGCAGTGGACCATTTTCATCTCCTTCAGGGAGAGTTTGGGTCCAACCCCCGGTCACTAAAGGGGGTACCCAGGGTAGCAGCTTTTCATCTTAGTGCGTATTGCTGGGTCTTCAGGGCTTAGAGGCTGAACCCTGGCATGGCTACAAAAATATAGCCTGGTGAGCATAAAAGAAAACCTTGGCCTGCAGAAGCAGACTCCTTCCAAACTGCTTGTGAAGGACAGGAAAAAAGACTGCCTGATGGGTAGGGGGAGGATCTATATATACCAGTTTCAGAGTTCTGTTTCCTGTCCTTTCTGCTGTGAGGGGAGGAGCTACCCAAGAGTAAATGCTGCCATGTAGAATTGGTCAGGAAATATATATATATATATATATATATATATATATATATACGTATATATATATATATATATATACAAAACAAATATAGCTTGGCACTCACCCTATCTCAAAAATAAAGTTGTAGATGCCTTGGTGCTATCCCACGTGTAAAGGATATATAAGTAGAAATAAGGGAAGCACTCTCCGGTCTTCATAAAAAGTCCTTCAGTATTTTATTTCAAATTTGAAAAATTTGAAATAAATTACTGAAGGACTTTTTATGAAGACCGGAGAGTGCTTCCCTTATTTCTACTTATATATATATATATATATATATATATATATATATATAGACAGTGTAACTTAATACTAAATATTAACCACCATTTGCAACATTAACTTGCATTATCGAAGAAATCAAAGGTGAGCGTTACATAAGCCATAAAAATAGAATGTCTGGCTTTATTCACCATAATTCTCAAAAGCAAAAAAATATGCAAAAATGTATGAGACGTTAAATATTGCACAAAAATAAATTAATTAGTAAATAAACCCTTTAAAGCAGTGGTTCTCAAACCAGTCCTCAAGACCCACCAACAGTCCAGGTTTTGTTAGTATCCCCATTGGAATAAAACAGGGAAATACATAAATCCTGGACTGTTGATGGGCCATGAGGACTGGTTTGAGAACCACTGCTTTAAAGTATGTTCTATAGCACTGGTGAACTTCTAACATCAGCAGTGATTCAAGCATACAGCAAAGGTTTCAGGGAGAAACATGTTGTAATACGATATACAGCCATAATTGTTAAGACAAGATTTGAAGGAGAGGCAGGAAGGGTTGGCTTATGAAACAAATCTAATAATTGAAAAAAAAAAAAAGCTAAAGAAGGTTGAAGGCCTTGGAAACTAAAACATCAGATGCAGCGTATAGTAGGTTATTTTTCTTCCAGTGACCTTCTTTAATGTACATGTGAATCCATTAATAATGATACTTCATATTATAGTAGAATGGTCTTTCGATGTTACCTTCTCAATAGGATCATTTTTTTATGTGGTCATTGTGAATGCATAAAGGCAACAATCTTACAGACTAAACTGGAAAGCAATTACTATAAATTAAATGCGAGGGAATTCCAAATCTTTTTCTAATCTGAGATATGTCTAGATGACTTTTTGTTTTTCCATAATTATATACATGTTTTACATGGTACTTAGGACTCAATTATATTGCAATTAATGTAATTAACTTCAGTAATCCATTAAAAGTCAGCAGGAGGTCTGTTCTAGTAAGAAAAGAAGATGGTTCATACTACAAATGTATTATTAACCTAAACCAAATTTTACAAGACTTTTTCTTTTCTTGCATTTGAGAATGGATAGAAACACTGTCATTTTAATTTAATAAGAACAATGGCCCATTACGTCCTTTTATTTATGATCTTTAACCAAGTTGTCAGATTTAAAAAAAAATACAAAATTTTAATAGCCTCCTTTATAGCTTAAGATATATTTCAGGCTAAACTATAAACATGTTGTATGGCTGTGATTGTCTTTAAATTGAACGTAATGCAGAAACTATATTATGTTTTAATAAAACAGGCGTATTAATATGTTTTCTTCCGTATATTTTGTTTGTACATTAAAGTAATCTTGGATTTTGACTTTTGTTTTTTGTTTTTTACTTTCTTCCTCCTCCTGAAATCAAAAAACCTAAATAAAAAAAATGAAAAATGTATTATACAGATTGTTAGCAATCGATGAAAAACGTACCTGGCAAAATTTTAAAAATAATTATAAAAATGAACTATATGTGAAAAAGAAATTGCAATAATCGTTGATCCATCTACTGTAAGTACAATCTTATCTGGACTACATTTTCACCTGAACGTACTCATGGTGCACACGAAACGTACAAGAATCAAATACGTCTACAACATATAACTAACTCAGCTGAATGTACAGCTTTTTTTTATACTAACTAATGTTTAACCCCTTAAGGACACATGACGTGTGTGACACGTCATGATTCCCTTTTATTCCAGAAGTTTGGTCCTTAAGGGGTTAAATATTGCACTCCAATTCCTGTCCCTTTTACTGAGCCCCCTTTTGTAAATCATGGTACCTCTCCTATCTCACCCTTACGCTGTACTATTTTTCTCATACTAAAATAAAATGTGAATAAATATATATTCTCAATGTTCTCATCAAATTGTTTGGCATAACAATAAAACCATTCTTAAAGAAAACCTACAGAACACTCCGTTGAGACGCCATCATGCTGGCAACGAAATCAGTGTGTCGGCGTCATAAAGGAGAATTGTCCTGGTTGGGGAAGTGTCCTCAAGCAGGACAAATCAACAAAAACAGAGAAGACGTGCAGGTGTAGTGGGGTGGTTGACAGAGAACATACATTAAATAATACATTAAATAAGAGAAGGATGACACAGGGGGAGGGATGACGTAGGACGCGTGTGTGTGAGCGCGCTACGTAAGGGGGGTGGAGGGAGTGAAGCCCGCCGAGAGTGCCGTGGGAGTCGGATGGCGGACGGAGGAGATTTAACTGGCATGCGAGATCTATGATATATTTTTTGGGGAAAGAAAAGAAAGCTGTCGTAGAGGATTAGCCTGGCTGTGCCTCCTGACCCGAGTCGATGCACGTACCGCGGGAGAACTAGAGGCGCTCCATTATTGCTGCGGTCGAGGCAGAGATCTGAGAGCACTAGACTTCTTACTTATAATTACAGGCCTAAGCTGCTGGCTGTAATTTAAGGTTGATTGGTGGATGCAGTTCAAGGAAGACGGGTGAGAATTATACCAATTATACCAACTATACACTATTGGTATTCAGCACTCAGCACTTGATAAATGAATACAGTATCTTGAGAGTTTTTTTTTTTTTTTCCCCCGCTGCACTAATTCCCCCCAGGTTTAGCCAAACGTGGGGTGGTAAAACAATTCAACGGACAGTGAAAGGGGAGGAAAAGTAAGAGAGAGAAGGTGATATCTTAGTTTAATTTTCTTTTTACACTATATACCTTCATAAATATAGAAGGAATTGGAAAACGGTGCATTTGAAGTGAAGGAGGGGGAAAACCCATGATTTCCCATAACCTGTCCTAGACCTGAACAATGTTAAATATCATAGCTTGGAAAAAGCAAAGATTGTATGTAAAGAACCTCCACCTATGAATGCATACTTTTAAAAAGAAAAAATAATAAAAGGAGTTATGAAGATGAAGTAGAGAGAAGAAAAACTAATTCTAATCAATCAATTATCTAAGGGTGTAACGTGATACATAAATCAAAACGTCACTAAAGCTGCAGAAACACGTTTATATTGACTAACTGATTCACGTTGATATATTTTTGGCGACTTTTTTTTTTTTTTTTTTGGGCTGTATGATATCACTAAAATTACGTCAACCAGAAGAAATTAAGAATAAAAGAGCTATGAAGATGAAGCAGAGAGAAGAAAAACTAATTCTAATCAATCAATCAATTATCTAAGGGTGTAACGTGTTACATAAACCAAAACGTCATTAAAGCTGCAGAAACACGTTTATATTGACTAACTGTCTCACACAAGGAAACAAGCTGATATATTCCTGGTGATTTTCTTTTTTTTTTTTTTTTTTTTTGTGCCGCATGATAACACTAGGATTATGTCAACCAGAAGAAATCAAGAAAACAAAGTGTCCCTTGGCAAAGATAAAGATAAAGAACATAAAGAGAAGGTTGAAAGAAAGGAGAATAAGACGGAGAAAAGACTCTCTAACTTCTTTTCCCCTCAAACAGATAGAGCATTGCCAGAAAGTTCTGTGAAAGAAATTAACTTGACAGCGGGAGAGAAAAAAATATTTCAATTAGAAACATCACAAATGGAAAACTCGATGGTCACGCCAGAATTCTTAAAAAACTGCCTAGACCAGCAACTTTTAGCAATAAAACAAGAAATTCTCAGTAATAATGAGGATTTAAAAAAGGAAATTAAAGAGATAGGCCTCAGAATTAACCAAGTCGAAAGAAAAATGGATCTTATTGACTCACTAATCAAAGATCAACAGCAGCAACAGGGAGAAATAAACCAGAAAATCCAACAGCTACAATCAAAGATAAATGATCTTGAAGACAGATCAAGACAAAACAACTTAAGATTAAGGAACATCCCGGAGAGTATCACACAAGAAAAAACAAAAGCATTCTTGGATTCATATTTTTTGGAACTGGGCATTCAGAAGGATGATAATTATAAATTCCTAGAGAGATATTATAGAATTCCAAAACCTAAAAATCTCACAATGGAAGCTCCCAGAGATATTATGGTTTGCTGCAACTCATACCTATTTAGAGAAGAAATAAGAAAAGCTTCAAAGCAAGGCAGTAAAAAAGAAGAATATGCGAGTATAAAAGTTCTCCCAGACTTATCATATGAAACGAGGAAGAAAAGGCGATCATTCGCTTCGGTCCTGGAGACATTAAGGAAAAATGATGTTAGACACTTTTGGGCTTTCCCAGCAAAACTAATCATCACTTATGAAGCAAAAACTCTGGTATTTGCCAACTCAGATTTAGCCAGGAATTGGCTACAGGAGGTCCACATGTAAAATTAATTAATAAGTCTGGACATACCAGCAGATCGACTAAGGGATGGACATTTTTTTTTTTTTTTTTTTTTTCTCTCTCCTCTGATGTAATCATAATAACTAGATATACTATACTGTAAATGGCTGATAAGGCATTGATCTGATTGGTTTATCTACAGCTTATAAAGGTGTTCATTATAGCAGTTGGTATATGGGAAATTGCAATATCTATATTGCAAAAATTTTTATATATTTTATATAATTTTTACATTACAGGGGAATAGGTTAATGTATACATAAATGACACTCACTTGAAAGTATATCCTCTTTGAGGAGAATGAGACCACCCACAGATAATGACAGATATGGACACTTTCGGGTGTAATTTGAATAGCTAAACTGATAGGAATCCATTGTATGATAGAACACTGGTTTTAAAGAATCTATAAAGCACAAGTATTGAAATCACTAACATAAAGTTACTATGTAGTAACGGAAGTAATCACATCACAAATTGTCCTCACTAGTGAAGATTAGGAGAACGTACACATAAATGTGTTTTTGGTTTTTTTTTTTTTTTTTTTTTTCTCTTCTCTCATCTTTTTGTTTTGTTTTTAATGTATCTTCGGGGGTAAATTTAAGGGTTAAATTGGCTATTTGGTCCACAAGATATTGCATGGATAACACTTTAGATTGTAAAGACAGATTTTAGTAACATAAAACTGATATAAAGAAATTGAAATAATCACATTTAAAGGCACTTTTGGTTAAAGGGGAACGGGACAGTATATATATAAGGACACCTATTGGAGCAAATTGAATAGTAAGATGAATCATAACGGTGTACACGAGATGTTATTGGTTTAGAGTAATTTTTAGATCATAAGGAAAGCATGATGTATCATAAGAAATTGAAATTATACTGAAAGTAGTTTTCACAGTGTGGTTTATGATATGTATATAAAAAGTGGGTTTTTTTTTTTTTTTTTTTTTTTTTTGCTTTGTTCTCTTTTTCTTCCCTTCTTCTTCCTGCTGGGTACATATGGACATCAGCGGCACTCTCGGGGAGGGTTTTTCTCATGCTCCCCCAAGTAACTCCATATTTTGTTGTGGAGTTGTGGATGTATTCCCAGAGCTCTGGGATGCATTGTCTGTCTTCCACTAAGTGGGAGTGGAGACGGAATTTCTTATCAAGAATGTGGGTATGCGTGGTCTCATGTTTGACTTACATGAGGTCATATGAATGTAATTGTTATGTGCTTTCCTCCCCCCCTTCTTTTCCTTTTCTTTTTTTTTCCCTCCCGCCGGGGGGTTTGGTCTCGAGTCTCAAATGCTTAGACTATGGTTAAGTTTATGACGGTGAATGTACAGGGCCTGAATAACCCAACTAAAAGAGCCATGGTGTATCAATATATTAAAAAGGAAGGTGCAAAAGTTGTATTACTTCAAGAAACTCATTGGTTAAGGAAAGATATAAAACGTTTTATCCCCAAAAATTTTAAAATCCAACTCTGCTCCTCATTAGAGGATAAAAAGAAATGTGGAGTAGCTTTACTAGCGACAGATGATCTAGATATTCAAGTTACATTCCAGGATATAGATAAAAATGGCAGGTTCATCTTAGCTATATGTAAAGTACAAGATGAAGAATTCACTATTGTAAACATCTATGCTCCTAATACTAATCCAGTTCAGTTTATACAAATGGTTCTGAGTAAATTAGAAAAAATTAAAAAGGGTAAAATTATTATAGGAGGAGATTTTAACTGTATTTTGGATGGCACGTTGGATAGGAACTCATTGGTTGGGGTAATGCAAGATAAAAGGGGAAAGAAATCCTCAATGCAATTCTCAATGTTGATAAATAAGTATGAATTATTAGATCTTTGGAGGATAAATCATCCATCAGAAAAAGACTATACCTGTTTTTCGAAAGCACACTGTACCTATTCCAGACTAGATTTGTTTTTGGGTTCTTTAGAGGTTTCATATAAGATTAAAAAGGTTTTGATTCAAGACGTAACCTGGTCAGATCATAACCCAGTAATACTTGATCTCACTATCTCACCAGATATTAAAATTAGAAATAGCTGGAGACTAAATGAATTTCTTCTTAGGGAGGCCCAAGATATAAACACCATAAAAGAATTAACAAATAATTTTTTTGAGGAGAATAAAAATAAAGGAACTCCAGACGCCATAGTTTGGTGTACATATAAGGCCATGTTGAGGGGACAGTTTATTAAATTAGGTACAATCAAGAAAAAACAAAAAGAAGCTTCCCTGACAGAACTATATGTGTCCCTCTATAAATTAACAAAACTTAATAAAAATAATCCAAACATAGAGATAAGTGAGAAAATAGGATTAATAAAAAATAAAATCAATAAAATCCTACTTTTACAAACCTCAAAAAAACTCGAATATCTAAAAATAAAATGGTACTATAAAGGAAACCGAGCAAATAAAATGCTCACAAATCGAGTTAAAGGTGCGAAATTAAACAAATTAATACAAAAAATTATTACAGACGATGGCATTCAATTAACGCCTGAAAATATAGGTAACGCATTTAATTCATTTTATCAAAAATTGTATAATCTACCTGATTCCCCCTATAAACCAGAAACATATTTTCAAAATAAAACCCTAAAAAAATTATCAAGGGAACAATTGAATTCTATTAATGAACCTTTTACAAAAATAGAAATAATAAATGCAATAGAGTCTTTAAAAAAAAACAAAACCCCGGGGCCGGACGGCTTTCCAAACATATTTTACCAACAGTTCCAGGACGTGTTGGTAACACACCTTGAAGATCTTTTCAATAGCATAGCTAGAGAAAAAGATTTGCCCAACGAATTACTATATGCTAATATAATTCCCATACAAAAGCCAGATAAATCAACGGAATTAGTGGGGAATTATCGTCCTATATCCTTACTAAATTCCGATATAAAAATATACGCAAGTATTTTGGCAAAGAGATTACAAAGAGTCCTCCCGTCCATAATCCATGGAGATCAGGTTGGATTTATGAAGGACAGACAATCAAACAATAGTATAAGGACAGTGATTGACATTTTGGAATACGTTCATGAATCAGGCACTCCATTGCTGGCCCTGTCATTGGACGCGGAGAAGGCCTTTGACAGGGTCAGATGGGACTTCCTTTGGGAGGCATTAAAGGCCTTTGGTTTCGAAGGTTGGATTCTGAGCGCTATCATGGCCTTGTATAGCTCCCCAATGGCAAGAACAATTGGTAGGGGTATAACCTCCGAGTGGTTTAACATAAGAAATGGGACAAGACAGGGGTGTCCCCTGTCCCCGTTGCTATATTTGATATATATAGAACCCCTGATCTGTGACATCAGGTCTAATGAGAAAATAAAGGGAATAATAATAGGACAAGAGAAACTTAAAACTTTACTTTATGCAGATGATGTCCTAATCACTATATCAGACCCTATAATATCAATAGACGAACTGTTAAAGGTGATTTATGAATTTGGGCATTATTCCAATTTCAAGTTAAATGTAGATAAGACAACTATTCTTGCCAAAAATATAAAGAAGGAAGAGAAAATATATATTAAAGCGAAATATAGTTTCGAATGGGCAAAAAAATGTATTACCTATCTAGGCATTAAGATTTCCAGTAATCCTTTTAGGATTATGGAATATAATGTTCTACCTCTAATGATGCAAATTAATAAACAACTAAAGGATTTGAGAACAGCAGAGATATCATGGACAGGTAGAATCAACATCGTAAAGTCTTATTTGGTCCCTAGATGGAGTTATATATTCCGTATGTTACCATTGAAAATGCCTAAACCATGGCTCATGATGATTCAAGCTGCTTTAGACAAATATATATGGCTGGGGAAAAAACCCAGAGTTAATAAAAAAATTTTGAATTTAAAGCCTAATTTGGGAGGGATGGGAATCCCTGATATTACGGATATATATGAAGCTTGTTCATTGGCGCATGTTATTTCCTCTATGAAAGAGAGTTCTAGTGGTGAACCATGGGAAAAAATTGAGGCTAGGAAAGCGGCAGCTCCGGACTTAACGACTTTATTCTGGAGTATAGATAAGTTTGAGAAAGATGATATGGGTCTAATCCTAGCTAACCTATTGGCCCAATGGAGAATCTGGAAAAAAAGACTTAAGATTGAAGATAAAATTATCATTGACTTACCACTGCATGTATTGGCCAATAATATTGAGGATCTAAATCTAGAGCCATGGTTAAGCAAAGGTATTAATAGAATAGACCAGCTATTCCAACAGCAACAAATCAGACCCTTTGAGGAGATTAAACAAATTTTTCTGCTTTCTTATAGAGAAAGTTTTGCGTATCTAAGGATAAAACATTTCCTAATGAGACATAGAATAACTGAGATTTCTGAGGAATTACAACCTTTTTTGGATTTGATAAACATCAGACATAATAAAAATTTAGTTTCTAAAAGCTCAAAACTTTTTAGTAAATATAAGGTAATCCCTGAATTCCCAGCCCTAAAAGCATGGGAAAGAGACTTACAAATTACAATCACGAGAAAGGAATGGCTTAAGGCCAATAAAGCGGTACTGAAAGCTTCACACTGTCTAAACCTAACGGAAAGTCATTATAAAGTCATCAATAGATGGCATTATGTTCCAACTAAATTAACAAAAATATATCCAGGATCTCAATATCTCTGCTGGCGCTGCGCTTCATTGAGAGCAGACTACGTCCATATATGGTGGTCATGCCCGATCATATCTCCATTGTGGCAAAAGGTAGCGAAATTCTGCAGGGAAGCAATAGAGGTAGATCTTGATTACACCTGTAGTTCTATGATATTACATCTGGGCTGGCCTATAATTCCAAAGGATAAAAAAGAGTTAATAATTCACATTCTCATTGAAACTAAAGCTACTCTTGCAAGATTCTGGAAAAACCCAGACTCCCCGACTTGGGAGCTGATAAAACAGCAGGTCTTGAATAACTGTAAAATGGAAATAGGGATATTAAGACAAGAACACTACTTTAACCCGCGAATCGAACAATGGCAGAAATGGACTATAAAATTAGGTAGAAGAAACGATTCTTAATTCATAATAAGATGTATATGCTATGGATCTGTGGTTGGGGGTGAACCCTGTGCGTCCACTCTCAAGATATCCGTGTTTATGAGTAACCTGATCAGTAGTTATAAGGATGAGTGTTGCCTTTCGGGTTCTTAAGACTGACTCGGGACTGACCCTCGGCGGGCGCGGGACCTTTTTTTTTTTTTTTTTTTTTTTTTTTTTCTTACGTTTTGTTAATAGAGGGTCAGGGCAATTGGGAAATTTAGGGCAATGTAGAAACATTTAAGAAAGGGACTTATAACTAAGAGGAAGGAGGGAAGGGGAATTAGAAAAGGAAAGGGCCCTAACAATTTATTATAGATACTTAACTCCATCTTCTTTAGAACGAAAATTGCCAAATTATGATTAAAACGCAATATGTTTCATAGAGTCTTCCCCAGTCCTTTTCTCCATGGAGACAAGCACCTTTTGAACCCTGGTTATTGTACTTCATAGCGTTTGAAAAAGATTGTTTCCCCTAACCCTCTCCCCCTCGAATCTTGGTACAGCGAAAGGTGTGTGTGTGTGTATTGTTGTTTTATAAGGGAAAAATTTGACATAGGGAGCTTGGTGCTTTTTAGTATAGGCAGATAAAGTATGAGCACCTCATTAAGATAGGTAGTGCAATTTAATAGAAAAGAATTGGGGTATTCTTGTAAATTTGACATTTGGGGAGGGGGAATGATGGTAGAAAACGGAACCGGATACCCAGAAATCCATATGTAATGTCAACATTGGAGAATATATGTATTGATTTTTTGTATCTGTTTGTTGCATGATATGGAATTATTGTTAGAAAAGAAGGGGAAAATACAAAAAGACTGGTTCTGAATAATAGAATTTGTACTGCAATCGAAAGAACTTTAATATGTAATTTTTGTGCCACAACTCTTTGTAAAAATGATAATGTCTTTGTATGAATGATTATATATACTTATGTTAAAAACTTAATAAAATATTATAAATGAAAAAAATAATACATTAAATAAAGAAGTTTGGCCACCTGCAGCACGGCTACCACTGGAGGTATGGCTTACACACGCCTACCAATTCATACCAGCCATGAGCACTGTGATAGGCTGAAGGCGGTCAGCTGACACTCTCTCAGAATTGACTGATACCCAAAACGCAATACCCAATTGTTCTCTGACCGGAACAATCTATAAAATAAGAATACAATACATAGTGCAGACTGTATATAACATAAAAATAAGCCTTGATATAGGATATAACTCACAGAGTATAGAGCCATCCCAGGCTCTATATAAACAGATCCAGGGTGCCTGAACACGCTAAAACAATATACTTGAGTAGAGCAGCAGGAAACTTGCATAAAATATAACATAAATTTTATTAAATTATATAAAAAATAAGGGACAAATTAGCAGTGAATAGTAGAGAACCAAAGGTGTCACTTAAATAGAAAGTGACCACAAGGTGAAATTTCCAATCCACTCCACTAAGATCCTAAAGGAGAAAATTATAATAAATAACAAAATAACTTTATTAGCAACTCAAAAAAGTACTAAGACAAATTAAACAGTGTAGCCTGATAGGAGGGGGAACAGCCCTGAGTGAGATGCTCAATAATATATAGTCAATAATAAAGCATACCACATACATCCATACAATGAGATAGGTGATAGGGATATATACAAATTAATCCACCTCTCTATAAATACTAGAGGTATCTGGTAAAGGTGTCCATAGTCTCTAGACCCTTATATGCTTATACTCCATCTAGGGTAATTCCCTCAAGTTCTCAATCACTGTCTAAGTACTAAACACAAAAAAATGTCTTAAAATAAATAAAGTGAAAAAAGTGCGTGCATAGTGATAAGGTGCTCCATAACGGAGGCACCTGTGGAAAAAAACAATGCGCGTTTCGGCATGATAATACATGGTCCTCAGGGGCGAACGTTGCAAATTAGCAGTGGTACAAATAAAGAGGCATATAGCCTAATTAACACCGCATAACAAATAAAAAAAGTCCCAAAATATAAAAAGTAATAAGCAGATGCATTTCAAATTCTACTGGAGTCTTCCTCAGTGCTGTGGGCTTTTCCTTTAGTGCCAGAGTATTTTTATTATATTGTTGATTTTATTTATGCACCTGGTTTTTCTGCTCCTTTGGATTTTTCCACTGGGATGTATCATCTTATCTGAAACCTTGATGTGCCTATTTGACACTGCAATTCTGTAAGTGCGTTTGTGAATAAATTGTGTCTTTTTTTACTCGGATACTCTGCACTATATTTTTTATTTCTTCCCTCTTATGCATGATTCTGATGGTCTACAAGTCCTGAACTCGTCAGAGCAGTATATTTTGATGTGCCTTCAATCAAACTGCCTTCTGTGAGTGCAATCATTTAAACCACAATTTTATTAGTTTGCAACAGTATTGCGCTATGTCCTTCTCTATTATTTCTGTATTGTAGATTGCCATTTCTTTGGTACTCTGTTGTCTCAGTGCTGTAGGGCTCACTGCGTGATCCAAATAAATACCGTCACAATTATTCTCCAATTCGGCCCAACTGTCCCACTTTCTCTTCCTCTTTCCGGTGCGGCATGCGTACCAAGACAGGGCAAGGATAACTGTCCAGACAGAGTTTAAATAACTAAAGGAGGGCTCTAACTGGCCCAAAAATGTCATGTGATGCTGGAACGTGCGTGACGTTGGCATGGCAATGCACACACGTTCACAAGTGTCTCAAACAAGGGAAACCTGAGAGGCCTTAGGAGGCACAGGCATGCAGCAGCCAGGGTCTAACATGTTTACAGACCCGGCCACTGCTTACGTAAGGTAAGAGATCAGCAACGTTCCCACAACCTCATGGAAATGCGCCACAATGGATGTGATCTAAGCCATCCATTGCTGTTTGGGCTGATGCTTCCTTATTAATGCAAGCAGCACAGAGGATTTCTGGGGACTCCTATTTAGCAGTAAAATCATTAAAAAAAAATCATAAATGAGATGAAACAGTTACAGTGCATAGTGCCTACAGGGCTTTATAATAAATATTTTCAACAACAAGTTGGAAAGTATTAAATAGGGATGTGCATGGGCGAAAAATATGGTTCAGTTTGGAAATTTGGGTAAGTAAAAAAATTCAGAAAAATGGCATTCGGTTTGGCACTTCGGAACTGCTGAATAGCATTCGGTTCAGACATTTGGCATTCGGGCACACAGTGTTCAGGCATTTATTTCGGGAATTCGGCATTCAGCATGTCATTTGTTTCAGGCATTCAGCAGTTTGGAATGTTGTTCATTTTGAAAAATAAACATTTGTTATAGTGAACCACAGCAGCACCCAGACCACTTAATCTTGGAAGGGGTAGTGGTGAGTAATATGAAAGGAAGGGGTGGGGGGAGCAATATGAGTGGAAAGGGTAGGGGGAGAGAGCTGTGAATGGATAGGGGGAGGAGAACTATGAATTGAAGTGGTAGTGGGGGAGAACTGTGAATGGAAGGGGTAAGGGGGAGAGCTATGAATGGGTGGGTAGAGCTTTTAATGGAAGGGGTAGGGCAGGAAAACTATGAATGGAAGGGGTAGGGGGGAGATAGCTATGGCTGAGAGGGTTATAGGGGAGAACTATGATTGGAAGGGGTAGTGGGGGGAGAATTATGAATAGAAGGGATAGTGGGGGTAGAGCTATGAATGGGGGATGGAAGGGGTTGGGCAGGAGAAATATGAATGGAAGCGGTAGGGGGGAGAGCTATGAATGGGGGGTAGAGCTATGAATGGAAGGGGTAGGGAAAAACTATGAATAGAAGGTGTAAGAGGGAACTATGAATGGAAGGGGTGGGGGGAGAGCTATGAATGGAAGGGGCACGGGGGTTGCTATAAATGATACGGTTAGGTAAATTATATACCCCACTGGACCACCAGGGATTAAGAAACCCCTGGACAACCTAACATTTAGAATTTCAGGAATCACACACAGCTATCACACACAGTTATGTATTCTTCATGCAGTAAGTGACCCTTTTTCATGCAGATCTGTTTCTTTAGCTTTCTTTTACAAGGTGGAGCACGTATCTAAGATTCATGCTACGTGGAAGAGCATCTATAAAATGGGGTGGGGTGGGGGGATGATACAGCTTCTCAGCGCAAGAGACCCTAGGTACGCCTCTGTGGGCACCCACCTACATTTGTTTTGTCAACTAGCATCCAAAGACCCCTGACATCGCCTAAAGAATGCAGAGGCTTCAGTAGCATTATCCACCTAAATATATGCTTCAACATAATACTCTGAACATCGCTCTTTAAAGATACTTGCAGTAATGTTATGATATTGAATCAAAAAATGGTGACACATTCAACTCTCACAATGCTTTGAAATATGACAAAATACTTCGGAATGTTATATATTACTCTGTTGCAAGATGACACACTACACTTAAATTGATTTTCCTTATTTTATTTTACCCAAATTCAGAAAGATGTTGTATTGCTAATGCACAAAATAGCCAATTCCAACTACCCTAAGCAGAAATGTGACATGGGGTATTTATTTAATATGCCTCAGACATAAAACATAACGTTGTAGGTTGTAAGTTCTTATGGCAAAGGCTAATTGTGACTGCATGAATTGATGTGCCCAGAAAGCTTTATATTACCAACCACCGATATATTATAATAATTATAAATAATGATATGAATGTGCATTAATACACTGAAGACATAAATCTGCATTTGGTAAAATCATTACTTAGCTTGAATGCATCTTGTTGCTTCTAGATGAGTGATTAGATAAAGCGTGAAATAATTCAATTAAAATTGAAGTACTGATTGTGATTTGTAATAGTTCAAACTGACAATGTGATTTGTTCTATTTCCAGGAGAAATTATTTTATGTTAACCTAAAGCTTTTGTCCATCAGTAAAAGATCTTTATCTCTTATTGATGGACAAAAGCTACAAGTTAATTCAAAACATGTTAGTTAAGGTATATACGAGAACAAGAAGATTGATTGGATATGTATATACATATAGATGTCCTTTATTCCTCACTATTGTCTCAATAATGCTAATGACTGACATTACTTTGTATAAATGTAATTATTTGTCAACTTCCTATTTCTTATGCCTTCTGAAAAAAAAATAGGGTGCAAGAATTTTAGAATGATACTGTTTTGGAAAACGTTCCATTTATCAAGTAGAGATAAGCATTAATGGGACACTCCAAACCCCTAGAACCACTTTAGCTTGCTGAAAAGCATTATGTGTGTGTGTGACCTTTTTTTTTTTTCATTTTGCAAAAAAGTGCAGATTTCAACAGAAATTGGCACTTTTATTTAGAAACCTGGATACACCCCCATGGCTTTCAAGCAGACAACCGGTCCTGTTACTTCCTGGTTTGGTTAGCTCAGTGGAGCTAAACTCAAGAGGCAGCAATTATGCAAAGCAGCTGACATGCAAAGACTTAGAGAAACATAGACTTCTTATTGGGAAACCTGGGCGAGGTTAGAAGAGGAGGGCTTGCAAAGGCTGCAGATAAGAAAATGGCAGACTGTTCATACATGTACCCCAATGGAAAAAAAACAGGGTTAAATGGATCCATGTCTTCATTAGGGGTATATCTGCTAAACAACAATTTTTATTTATTTTGCATTTGGGTCAGTGGAGTGCCCTTTAAAATTGATACAGAGTTCAATTTCCAAAAGCTTTTCATTCCAAAATGATGTTACTCCAATCAATTTGTTATAAGACTGATAAAAAGACTATATAACAGTGCCCTTTTTTCCCCTCATTATTACATCATATGACTGGTACTGCATTTACATATGAAGTAATTGAGGTTTCAGGATCTGTTATACCTTTTTAACCCCTTAAGGACCAAACTTCTGGAATAAAATGGAATTATGACGTGTCAGACACGTCATGTGTCCTTAAGGGGTTAAACAGATTGAGGATTTTGGAATAGCAAGCAGCTGCATGTATCAAGGCGAGAGGAACGTTACACTTTATAAAGAGATCATCTCCCAAAAGCTTGTCGTTCCAAAAGTCTCATTCCATTTAAAATGGAACTGCTACTTCACAGGATTTTTAATATTATGTTTACTTATTTCTATATTGAACAAATATGTATTTGCGAGGTGTGAAAATGAAATTAAATGTGGAAATCCACACCTCTCTATCCTGTAACTGGGTGACTCCATATTAGCTACCTGTCAAGCATAGCCATAGAGAAAACATGCAGAGGAAAGGAGAAATTAAACAATGTTTCTATGTTTCGCCTTCATCTGCAATGTTTGCCCTTGGTCTGCCTTGCCTGAACTGGTCATTTATGATGTAATTTACTAAATCATAAAAAAAGGGGAGGGGTTATGCCACCATTAGATTCCATTTGCCAACATGCTGTGTGTCCTGATGTCAGACATCCAATATGCACAGAATTAACATTGGCCAACTTGAACTCTTGCTCTGGGCTGGCCAATGACACTGCTAGAAGAGGGTTTACACCTCTGACAAAAGAGGGGTTAAACTCTGGATGTGCTGCATTACATAGTGACCCAGACTCCAGGAACCATCACCACTTCAGATCACTGAGATGATCTATTTTTAAGAGAAGCCGTATGTGATTGTTGTAGGTGATTTTCAAAGTTTTATTTGATGGTGTAAATGACAGTTCCACTTAAAACATGTATTACACATTCATCCGAAACGGCATTATTTGCATCTTTGGAAAACATCAGCTTGTAAAAAAAAAAAAAATAGTTACAATAATTACTATTATTGTAATGATAATAAGTAAACCTGTGCAAATGCCATATTCCTGCAACTAAAAAGTAAAAAGTCAAGCATGATTGTTATGGTTAAAGTTAAACAGTTCCAGAAAATATGAATACACATGCAAACAATATATCTCAAGTCTTAGTGCATATATTCTATAGAAAATAGTGTGGAGGAGAGAACAGAGGCAAGCATGTGGCTTAACAATGTGTAAGTAACCACCAGTGGCACTGAGACTTGCCATAAAAGAACCATTTGCTTACGGATTTGTCAGTAAACATTACTTCTGTTTAAGCTGCAAGAAATCTCAAGGTTAGTTTTTACCGTGTGACACAGAATGGGATGCTGTCACATAGTCTCGTAAGAGATCAGTTATTTCATGCTGTAATCACAGACAGCATTCCAACAGCTTAGCCAGAAACAACTTTTACTTCCAGGATGGGAATTTCTCAATCAACTCAGTCTTGAGTCACATAGGCAAATTAATAAGAAACCTATGCGATACATGGATGTTAAAAAGAAAACAAATATGTAAAAACATATGGTCAAGTTTCGTTCGTGTTAGTTCATCAAAAAATAATCGCGCATTAAATTTAAACTTGTATTGTCTTTAGGAATTAATTGTCTTACGAGACAGAACTACTTGCAGCTAACATTATGTTTATTTAGTGAATTATTCAAGCCATTCAGAGACCATAAAGTGTTAGTATTCACAAAGTGATTTGTTATTTCTCAGACATGGGATCTGCCAAAAGTCATTCTTCCCAGTAATCAGAGGAGAGTATTTAAAGCTCACATCCCATTTATCAAGATATGCTTGAATAATGGGAAATCCAAAGACTTTGCAGATAAAAAAAATAATAAAGTAAATATATAAATATACATATATTTTCCACCTCAGTTAACAAGAGTCATCGTTCAGAACCTTTCCAAGCATTTTTGGTTTCCAGAATCTGTTCCATGGTGGAACAAGAAACATTCTTTTTGTTGCGTTATTCATCTATTTGATGCTATCTCGAAGACTTCTCGTAGAAATGCTGTGACGAATCAGTGATTTTCACAAATTATAAATCTTTCTTATACGTTATTGGCTGAACTTAACCAATCCCTTCCCCTATTAATTTCTTATTAGGACAATGGAGAAATAAATAGACCAATCAGCTAATTATAAATATTTTAGGGTGATTGACGCGATAATTGTTTTAGTAGGATTTTTTTTTAGTAGGTCAGTAGATTGGAGGCCCTTGTAACACAATTTTAAAGGAGTCCCTGATGGCTAAAAGAGCACTCTGAACACCATGTCTATACCATCTCAATGAAGTTGTTATGGTGCCTGGTGTGTTTCTTTAATGTGATGTCCAGGGTAATACTTCATCCAACAGTCCATTGTATATCTTTGCAGCCCCAGTTAGCTCTGTGGACCCAAACCATACTGTACCGGAGGTATTGCTACAGAGAGGGCTTTTCACAGGATCCCCATGTTTTTAATCGTGACTGATTCTGACACATAAATTAATATCGTATGAATTCCAAATCTATTCCTGCTGAAAATGTACCTACATAGCTAAACTATAAAAATGTAAACCACATGCAGGATAGCATAGAACATTTTTTAATATCAGTTTTAGGGATAAGCAGGTCCGAGCTGCCCAACTCTTTTTAATTAGGAAATATTTTGATCACACATTGTGGAATTATCTGGAGAAAGTGGATATTGATATTTTTTTTTATTGGTTGGTACATTTCACTATATGTCATTGCTAGTTCTTTCTAGAGTATTTTCCAAATTAATTTGTGAGATTTTTGCCTTTTGTAATCCATACATTTCCAAAAATCTTTTAATAAATTATTGTTGTTTTTTTTTTTTCCAATCAACACCTTGACCTAAATCCTTCCCCCATAAAATGAGTCTCATGGGGAAATTTTGAAATGCAGACATCCGTGTGTTTTTAAGAAGCATGTTTTAATGTCACGGAAAATCCAGATGCTTTTATCTTCATTCTGGCTACCAATGTATTTATTTTTACAGAAAAAAAAGCTTCTGATAATGAAGTCAGGTAGCAATGTGAAAAAAAAACAACTAAATATAGCAGTGTTTTATGGTGGGTGTGTACTGAAAACAAAGAAGTTAGGAGCCGAACGCCTGCTGATGTTACGTAAGTGAAACACACATAATTATGTTATTAATGCTACCCACTTCATCTATATCTGCACTGCAGTACTTCATCTGTTAAACTCTCACCTGATGCACAAGGAATATGCCAAAATAAAAGATAAGAACCACAAATATAGATTCCTGGTTATTATTATTTTTTTCATTTCCAATCTTTATATATCTATTTATATTTATATGCAGGCAGTAATAAAATTAAAATTTTTTTTTTTATAAAAATAACTGAAAACAGAATATTAGTTAAGTTACATTATTTTGTGAGTGAAAAAGTGTGTTTCTAAACCCACTCTGCTGCTTTTGCTAAATCGCTATGAAAACGTTTCAGTTTGGAAAGGTTGGAGAAATGTCCCACTATTATTTGCAGAGATCTTTAAAGTGTTTAGATTAAAAACATATAGACAATATACGGACGTGCATGCATCTACATTAATAATCGGCATATAATAGGTATAATAGTTATAATTAGTGTTGTCGCAAACCCGAAATTTTCGGTTCGCGAACGGCGAAAGCGAACTTCCGCAAATGTTCGCGAGCCGGCGAACCGCGCGAACCGCCATTAACTTCAATGGGCAGGCGAATTTTAAAAACAACAGGGACTCTTTCTGGCCACAATAGTGATGGAAAAGTTGTTTCAAGGGGACTAACACCTGGACTGTGGCATGCCAGAGGGGGATCCATGGCAAAACTCCCATGGAAAATTGCACAGTTGATGCAGAGTCTGCTTTTAATCCATAAAGGGCAGAAATCACCTAACATTGACACCTGTCCTCAAAGCCCAGCCCTGATACACACTGACACAGAGCAGAATAGAGACTGTTCCTCCTACATAGGGTCACTTGGCAGATATGGATTGACACCTGTCCTCAAAACCCCTGATACACACTGACACAGAGCAGAATAGGGACTGTTACCCCTACATAGGGTCACTTGGCAGATATGGATTGACACCTGTCCTCAAAACCCCTGATACACACTGACACAGAGCAGAATAGGGACTGTTCCCCCTACATAGGGTCACTTGACAGATATGGATTGACACCTGTCCTCAAAACCCCTGATACACACTGACACAGAGCAGAATAGGGACTGTTCCCCCTACATAGGGTCACTTGGCAGATATGGATTGACACCTGTCCTCAAAACCCCTGATACACACTGACACAGAGCAGAATAGGGACTGTTACCCCTACATAGGGTCACTTGGCAGATATGGATTGACACCTGTCCTCAAAACCCCTGATACACACTGACAAAGAGCAGAATAGGGACTGTTCCCCGTACATAGGGTCACTTGGCAGATATGGATTGACACCTGTCCTCAAAACCCCTGATACACACTGACACAGAGCAGAATAGAGACTGTTCCCTGTCCACAGAGACCATGATACACACTGACACAGAGCAGAATAGGGACTGTTACCCCTACATAGGGTCACTTGGCAGATATGGATTGACACCTGTCCTCAAAACCCCTGATACACACTGACACAGAGCAGAATAGGGACTGTTCCCTGTCCACAGAGTCCATGATACACACTGACACAGAGCAGAATAGAGACTGTTCCCCGTCCACAGAGACCATGATACACACTGACACAGAGCAGAATAGGGACTGTTCCCTGTCCACAGAGACCATGATACACACTGACACAGAGCAGAATAGAGACTGTTCCCCGTCCACAGAGACCATGATACACACTGACACAGAGCAGAATAGAGACTGTTCCCCCTACATAGGGTCACTTGGCAGGTATGGATTGACACCTGTCCTCAAAGCCCCTGATACACACTGGGGGGAGCTACTGTCCTCCCCAACCCCTGCGCGGTGGGTGGGGGCCATAAATCACAATGGGGTGACCTACTGTCCTCCCCCCCTCGGCCCCCACCCCTGCGCGGTGGGTGGGGGGCATAAATCACAATGGGGGCCTACTTTCCTCCCCCCCGGCCCCCATCCCTGCGCGGTGGGTGGGGGGCATAAATCACAATGGGACGGACCTACTGATAGGAGTGGAGTATTGTTCATATCAGTTTAATACCTTCCGCGTCTCCTATCAGTGGACGTGTAAATGGCAGAGATTTTTAATTGTTGAATCACCTCCCCTTTTTAGGCCAAGGTGGGAAGATGCTTAGACCACTGGTATATTGGTGCCATCTTGGAGGATTTTAATTTTTGGTTTGGTTTTTGAAGCCACAGTGCTGCACCAGTGGGCCTAAAAATTAGGCATGTACACATGCCTGAAAAATTTGGTATTGTTGCAGCCGCTGCTGTAGCAGCGGCCAGTAAAATTTATGTTTGTTTCACAGGCAGAAAGTGCCCTAAAACATGGCGGCTTGAACCCTAGTTGGTGGCGGATAAGTCACGCAAGTCAAACGTCATTCAGAGCTAAAATACAGCAGCGTGTGGACCATTTTTAGCCCAAGGCAGCTCATCTCATCAGGCCTTTTTTAAGCGAATGTATCGCCCAGTGTCAGTCCCTTCGGGATCCATCCCTCATTCATCTTAATAAAGGTGAGGTAATCTAGACTTTTTTGACCTAGGCGACTTCTCTTCTCAGTGACAATACCTCCTGCTGCACTGAAGGTCCTTTCTGACAGGACACTTGAAGCGGGGCAGGCCAGAAGTTCTATCGCAAATTGGGATAGCTCAGGCCACAGGTCAAGCCTGCACACCCAGTAGTCAAGGGGTTCATCGCTCCTCAGAGTGTCGATATCTGCAGTTAAGGCGAGGTAGTCTGCTACCTGTCGGTCGAGTCGCTCTCTGAGGGTGGATCCCGAAGGGCTGTGGCGATGCATAGGACTTAAAAAGGTCCGCATGTCCTCCATCAACAACACGTCTTTAAAGCGTCCTGTCCTTGCCGGCGTGGTCGTGGGAGGAGGAGGATGACTTCCACCTCTCCCCCTGTTAGATTCCCGTTGTGCTGTGACATCACCCTTATACGCTGTGTAAAGCATACTTTTTAATTTATTTTGCAAATGCTGCATCCTTTCCGACTTGTTGTAATTCGGTAACATTTCCGCCACTTTCTGCTTATACCGGGGGTCTAGTAGCGTGGACACCCAGTACAGGTCGTTCTCCTTCAGCCTTTTTATTGTCAATCTTTCTTTTATTGAGGCAGGAGTTAAATGGGGTACAGAATAAAGAAGAGGGGATGCACAGTATTTGTACAGAGTGGGATCGCTTTAACATAGTAGTACATCTCCTTCGAATGACAGCCTCATTTTATATTTTATATTAAGCAAGCCTTTCAATAGGTTAATAGCACGCATAAAGTAACATTTATAAAGGTAGTTTTAACTAAACGATTGTATCACCAAGAGTTAAATGAATTAAACAAATGAAAAACCATCTGCGCTTGCCGTTGCTAGACTAGTTTTAAAAAGTGATTAAGTCTCAATATGTAGGTCCTTCAGCCTTTTTATACGAGGGTCCCTCAACAGGCAGGACAGCATGAAAGACCCCATTTGCACAAGGTTGGATGCCGAGCTACTCATTTCCCGTTCCTCCTCCTCACTAATGTCATTGAAGGTATGTTCTTCCCCCCAGCCACGTACAACACCACGGGTACCAGATAGGTGACAACGAGCACCCTGGGATGCCTGTTGTGTTTGGTCTTGCTCCTCCTCCTCCTCCTCCTCAAAGCTACAATCCTCCTCTGACTCCTCTTCCTCACAATCCTCTTCCAGCGTGGCCGCAGGTCCAGCAAGCGATGCTGATAAGGCTGTTTCTGGTGGTGATGGTGACCACAACTCTTCCTCTTCCTCTTCACGCTCATCTACAGCCTGATCCAGCACTCTTCGCAGGGCACGCTCCATGAAGAAAACAAATGGTATGATGTCGCTGATGGTGCCTTCGTTGCGACTGACTAGGTTTGTCACCTCCTCAAAAGGACGCATGAGCCTACAGGCATTGCGCATGAGCGTCCAGTAACGTGGCAAAAAAATTCCCAGCTCCCCAGAGGCTGTCCTAGCACCCCGGTCATACAAATATTCATTAACAGCTTTTTCTTTTTGGAGCAGGCGGTCGAACATTAGGAGTGTTGAATTCCAACGTGTAGGGCTGTCGCAAATCAAGCGCCTCACTGGCATGTTGTTTCGCCGCTGGATATCGGCAAAGTGAGCCATGGCCGTGTAGGAACGCCTGAAATGGCCACACACCTTCCTGGCCTGCTTCAGGACGTCCTGTAAGCCTGTGTACTTATGCAAAAAGCGTTGTACGATCAGATTACACACATGTGCCATGCACGGCACATGTGTCAACTTGCCCAACTTCAATGCCGCTATCAAATTTTTTCCGTTGTCACACACCACTTTGCCGATATCCAGTTGCTGCGGAGTCAGCCACTTTTCCACCTGTGCGTTCAGGGCGGACAGGAGTGCTTGTCCGGTGTGACTCTCTGCTTTCAAGCAAGTCAAACCCAAGACGGCGTGACACTGCCGTATCCGGGATGTGGAATAGTACCTGGGGAGCTGGGGGGGTGCCGTTGATGTGGAGCAAGAAGCAGCGGCACAAGAGGACTCAGCCGAGGAGGTTATGGAAGAGGATGGAGTAGGAGGAGTAGAGGAGGTGGCAGCAGGACTGCCTGCAATTCGTGGTGGTGTCACCAACTCCTCTGCAATGCCACGCATTCCTTGCTTGTCAGCCGTCAGCAGGTTTACCCAATGCGCAGTGTAGGTGATATACCTGCCCTGACCATGCTTTGCAGACCAGGTATCAGTGGTCAGATGGACCCTTGCCCCAACACTGTGTGCCAGACATGCCATGACTTCCTTTTGCACAATCGAGTACAAGTTGGGGATTGCCTTTTGTGAAAAGAAATTCCGGCCGGGTACCTTCCACTGCGGTGTCCCAATAGCTACAGACTCAACCAGATTGTATGGTAAAAGCTGGCGGGCTAATAGTTCGGACAAGCCAGCTGTCAGACGCTGGGCAAGGGGGTGACTTGGTGACATTGGCTTCTTACGCTCAAACATGTCCTTGACAGACACATGACTGTGGGCAGATGAGCGGGAACTGCTCAAGGCGGGAGACGGAGTGGCGGATGGTTGAGAGGGGGCAAGAAGGACAGCAGTGGTTGACGTGGCTGAAGATGCTGGACCAGGAGGAGGATGGCGGCTTAGAGTAGGCGTGCTGCTTGTACTCATGTGTTGATCCCATAGGCGTTTGTGATGTGAGATCATGTGCCTACGCAAAGCAGTTGTACCTAGGTGGGTGTTGGACCTCCCACGACTCAGTTTCCTTTGGCACAGGTTGCAAATGGCATCGCTGTTGTCAGAGGCAGACACACAAAAAAAATGCCACACTGCTGAGCTCTGCAATGACGGCATTCTGGTGGTGGACACAGCATGCGTTGATTGGCGTGCTGTCGGGCTGACCCCGGGTGCCGATGCATGCTGTCTGACTGTGCCACTAGCTCCTTGCGACGACCCCCCCCTGCTTCCAACTCGTCTCCTCCTCCTCTCTGTCTCCCCATCTGAACTTTCGCCCTGTTCTTCTTCTTGCCGAGCGGGCACCCACGTGACATCCATGGACGCATCGTCATCATCAACCGCTTCGCTTGTATCTGACAACTCAGAAAAGGAAGCAGCAGCGGGTACAACATCATCATCATCACACCGTACCTCCATGTGTTTAATGCTGCCTGCCTGAGACATATCCCTGTTATCTACATCCTCTAGCAATAATGGTTGCGCATCACTCATTTCTTCAAACGGGTGTGTGAATAACTCCTCTGACATACCAAGTAAAGCGGCTGTGGTGCTAGTTTTGGTGGTGGTGGCAGGCGGGTGAGTGCTATCTTGAGAGGTGCCTGAAGCTAAGCTTGAGGAGGATGGTGCGTCAAGGTTCCGAGCGGAGGCTGTACAAGATTGGGTGTCCTGTGTTAGCCAGTCAACTATGTCCTCAGAACTTTTCAAGTTCAGGGTACGTGGCTTCTGAAAACTGGGCATTATTCTAGGGCAAAAGGGAATCACAGCACCACGACCACGACGGCCCCTGCGGGGTGGCCTGCCTCTGCCTGTCATTTTTTTGGGGATTAGTGGTACTATGCGTGCAAGCTACTGTGAGACCAGATATGGCAATGTGAACTGTAACAGTTCTGCAGAGCACACACTGTAGGCCCGAGACACCCGCTTGAAGACAAGTAACTGCTATTCAATCTATAACAGTGAAAAACAAATTTTGGTTTTAAAAGCACGCTATAGAGACACCAGATATGATTGGCAATGTGCACTGGAACAGTTCTGCAGAGCACACGCTGAAGGAAGGACTGACAGAGCCGCTTGAAGACAAGTAACTGCTATTCAATCTATAACAGTGAAAAACTAATTTTGGTTTTAAAAGCACGCTATAGAGACACCAGATATGATTGGCAATGTTCACTGGAACAGTTCTGCAGAGCACACACTGTAGGCCTGAGACACCCGCTTGAAGACAAGTAACTGCTATTCAATCTATAACAGTGAAAAACAACTTTTGGTTTTAAAAGCACGCTATAGAGGCACCAAATATGATTGGCAACTGTCAAAGCACGCTGGAACAGGTCTACAGAGCACACGCTGAAGTAGGCCTGACACCCAGACGCTTGCAGACAACTAACTGATCTTCTATTACAGTGAAAAAAAATGATTTCTTTAAAATCTAAAGCTTAAGCTATTGTTAAAACAGATATGAGTGGTGGCACTGACTGTGCAAATGGGCAAGGCACCCAACCTGACACAGAAGCTGGCAGGCAGGCAACTGCTCTTCTATTACAGTGAAAACAAATTATTTCTTTTAAATCTAAAGCTTAACCAATTGTTAAAACAGATATGAGTGGTGGCACTAGGCAAGTGGGCACAGTATCCAATGTGAACCTCACACAGAAGCTGGCAGGCAGGCAACTGCTCTTCTATTACAGTGAAAAAAAATATTTATTTTAAATGTAAAGCTTAACCTATTGTTAAAACAGATATGAGTGGTGGCACTGGGCAAGTAGGCACAGTATCCAATGTGAACCTCACACAGAAGCTGGCAGGCAGGCCCCTGCAATTACATTACACAGGAAAAAAAAAAAGCAGCCTGATGTTATAGCCCTAAAAAGGGCTTTTTGGGGTGCTGTCCTTACAGCAGAGATCAGATGAGTCCTTCAGGATTGTAGTGGACACTGAATACCCTAGCCTAGCTATCAATTTCCCTATCTAATCAGCAGCAGCTAAACTTTCCCTCCTCTCACTAAGCATGCATCTTCCGAATGAATCGAAAATGGATGCTGGGAGGGAGGTTGGAGGGTGTGGAAGGGAGGGAGTGCTGCTGATTGGCTGGAATGTGTCTGCTGACCGAGAGGCACAGGGTCAAAGTTTGCCCAATGATGACGAATAGGGGGCAGATCGAACTGCGCAACGCGAACACGCTAAGTTCGCCGGGAACTGTTCGCCGGCGGACAGTTCGGTACATCACTAGTTATAATATATCTTGGGAACATCAGATTATAATCATAGTTATAGGCTGAAAAAAATACTCAAGCCCATCAAGTTCAACCTTCAACCCACCTCTGTTGTTGATCCAGTAGAAGGTGAATATCCCTCCTTGAAGAGATTTTTAGACACAAAACTGTGGCCATATTTCAAACTGGACCACTATCTGTTAACCTCATATTGACAATATTTATGCTTCTTACTCTAAAGAATTCTTTCCACTGCCATTGGCAAAATCTCCTTTCTGTGAGTCTAAATGGGTGGAGGTGACCTCTTGTCCTTCGTACAGTCCTATTGCTTGCACTGGCCTTGCATATGTTTGTGTATTGTTATTATATCCCGTTTGAAAGGTTTTTTTTTTCTGAAATAAACAAGATCAAGTATTCTAAACTATTAATAAAATCTTGCCACTCGTGGAATATTCTAGATGTGTTTGTAAAATATCAGAGACTGATTATAGCAAATCATTGTATGGTACAAAATATAAATACAAGAAAAAGTGTAGAGTAGGTTAGCGCTAATAATATACAAAGGAGGCAGCAACTTTACAGAGGGTCACCCTCTAACCCTCTGGGATAAGGATGTACAGGAAAAGGAAAAGGGGAGAAAAGGGGAGAAAAGGCTGCGCCAAGAGATACAATAAAATAAGTCCCAATAAAAATATAAAAAGGATATATATAAATATATATAAAAGTCAATATAAAAAGGAGGATAAGTGTCTATGTTGCGCTGGTGTTCTCTCTTCTTATGATGCTTTGGATCCTCCCGTGATATGTAAAATATAAAAGGGAAAAGGACCAATGGTGCAGATTGTGGGGTACGTGGAAAATGAAAATGTAATAAACTCACATTTGTATGAGCTATAACCAGCTCAGGTGGAATGGGCGTTCTGCAGTATAATCCCTGCTAGTAGGATATCAGGAAATTCTGATCCACTGGTGCTGTCCAATTCTCAGGAGAAGGGAGAAAAATATATAACAGATAGTGCTCTCTGAAGATAAGATGTGGTATATACAAAACAAAATAAATATACTCACAGTATACAGTGCAGATGACACTGCACTTGAGATATGGCGTGGGTGGTATAATCCCCACCTTAGGATATATAAAATGCCAGGAAAGGATAATATAAAATTGGAGTGATAAAAATATATATAATAAAAATATGAATGGCACAGAGATAAAGCCAAACGTAATTTATTATTAAAAGTATACAATAAAATCCATTAACGCGTTTCACCTCAAGGGTTTTATCAAAATGGAATAATGGAATTTTGTTATTCCATTTTGATAAAACCCTTGAGGTTATATATTTTACATATCACGGGAGGATCCAAAGCATCATAAGAAGAGAGAACACCAGCGCAACATAGACACTTATCCTCCTTTTTATATTGACTTTTATATATATTTATATATATCCTTTTTATATTTTTATTGGGACTTATTTTATTGTATCTCTTGGCGCAGCCTTTTCTCCCCTTTTTTCCTGTACAAAATATAAATAACAGGAAGGGTCAACAGTTCAACAAACAACTAAACGGACTAATCAGCGCTATATGTTTATGGTGTGTGCAGTATTCCATTTGTCAAAAATAGGTCAATAATATCTGCAGACCAAATAACCTTCCATTAGAATATTCACATTGACTGTCTATATACTTCACAAACACTCAACATGTTTTAGTAACTATTAAGCCATACCCTACACTACAACCTCTAATCTTAACCCAGAGTAAACAAATGTCCTATACTATAAAATAATTAGTATTGTCTTCTAGCAGCTTGGGGAGAGGAATTTAAAGGATCACTATAGTGTCAGGAAAACAAATCGGTTTTCCTGACACTATAGTACCCTGAGGGTGCCCCGACCCTCAGGGACCCCCTCCCGTGGTGCTGAAGGGGTTAAAACCCCTTCAGTTACTCACCTTATTCTACCGCCGGGCTCCCTTACCTCTCCTCCCCCGCCGACGTCAGCTCTCCCATCTGACGTCAGCGGAGCTGAATGCGCATGCACGGCAGTGCCGCGCGCACATTCAAAGTGTCCATAGGAAAGCATTTCTCAATGCTTTCCTATGGACGCTCTGCGTGATGGAGGCCTAATATGCCTCCAGCGTCGCAGATGCGCCTCTAGTGGCTGTCCAGAAGACAGCCACTAGAGGCTGGCTTAACCCCAAATGTAAACATAGCAGTTTCTCTGAAACTGCTATGTTTACAGCAGGCAGGGTTAACCCTAGAGGGACCTGGCACCCAGACCACTTCATTGAGCTGAAGTGGTCTGGGTGACTATAGTGTCCCTTTAAGTACACAACAAAATGTGTAGGCTATTTAACTGTACTTATTACATGTGCAATAAGCCCTCATACAGTCAATATTTTGACTTGTATTTGCCATTTTTTGGTAACTGCATTTTAAAAATGTCAAAACTATACTGAGAAATACCCAGAAGTGTATGTGAATAAATTGTATTTCTACCCCTCTGCTTATATTTCAGAACCCGTTTAAATAATCATGACAGGAAAAAAACAAATCATTTCTACAACTTTCAAACCTTTTCCTGTAAATATTTCTTTAAAAAAAATTAAAAAAAAATAAAAATAAAAAATAAAGAGTGTGTAAATACCGGTAAGTAAAAAATTAACTCTGGAAATCTATACAATATTACTTTTTATTTATCCTTGAACAGCAAAGTACATATAACATTATTTTGTTCTACTTTTACATGCAAGCTATTTATCCCGAAATCCCACTACTTTGCATCTTGCGGTCACTGTGAGCCACGGGCAGCCACACTATCTATAAGACTATGTTATTTTTCACTACAACGACAAGTTGTGTAGAGTTGATAAAGGACATTCAAAACAAAGTAAAAATAAAACAGGGGCTCTTGCCAATTCGATTTAATTTTTGCAAGTTGTTTGTCAAGTAAACAACCTATTCAACAAATAAACCTCTTAATATTAGCCAATCCTAGTAGGTTAGCACAGCCGTCCATTTTGTATAATCTGACATTAAATATCATAAAATCTGATGATATGAGCTAACTTTTATATTAAAATGAATAACTGTGTTAAAAGCTGCTCCACTAATTACTTTCTTTCAGCAATCAAAAGGGTTAACCGAGGCATCAACTGCAAGTTTGGTCCCAGAAATCTTGCTAGTATATATATATTTTGTCCAAGCAATGGCTTTTCAAGCCAACCATTTTTTTTGTGATTGAAAGCAGAGAATAGTTTGCTCTGTGATAAGCAGAAAGAACGGGCAAATTTAGACAGATCGTCCAAAACACAAAATGGCATCTGCCATCTGGTGCTGAGTATAAAAACAATGGGAAGTCCAACTCTATTCAGAAGTTTGGCATCTGAAATTTACTTTTTTTTTTTTTTAGTATCTTAAAAGAAACCTGGCGTTGCAAAGCCTAAGGCAACATTTACAAGTTCACACGATAAAAATGTTTTTTTTAAAAAAAGAGGTACTTACTGCAAACATACATGGCAAAAAAATTTATTCCTCTGTTGTCTTAATTATTTGCTAAGTATGGACTCTTAGCTCCTGGGAGATTTTCAGTTTTGGCAAGTAAATGAAGACATGTGCGACTTACTTTGCATCTGTGTCTGATTACAAAGTGATTCCTCGTTTAATTGCAAGATTTTCAGTTGTAATTAAAAACTTTGTTTAATAATTATCATTAACCATGTAATTAACTTTAATTAACATTACAATGACAATCCACCCATAAACAAAATAAACAATTTTGTACAAAAAGACATTACATCTATGTTATGACTGGTTTGTGAAAAAGAAAGAGGGGATGAGGCATTTACTATATAATGAATGGAATTATTTTTATATATTCAAACTGTAAGCTTCTAGCCATCGCGGAGCCCGAACACAACAAAATGACTCTTTCTTAGACAAAGAAGATTGTGGAGAAAACAAAACTTTTCTTTTATACATTGCTGAAGAAAAAATAGATGAGCTTTTATTGAAAAATGAATGGGTTCTATTCACCACGTTAAGATACCCTGATATTTTGTGTGAAATACTCGTCTTGATAAAATAGAGTGTCATGTATTCTCTAAATGCAAACTAGTTGTGAAGTCACACATTGCAATCAACTCTATCTACTCAGTTAAAGGTGTTTTGGCTTGAAGAAAATAGCAAGCTTGCTTTATCAGTGTGGCTAATCAGCTGTTGAATAAACAGTAGATTATTATTAACTCCCAAAACTGAGAGAAAAATAGAAACAATGGAAAAGACTTAAAATAAGTAAGCTTAGTAAAAAGAATATCGGTTTCCAGGCTAACCAACAACTTGATCATTGGGGTAGGTAGAACAAATGTACAACTATGGCATGGACTCTTTGCTTACCTGGGGGACTCAAGGAATTGTCTCAATATTCTCGTATCTCATGCGCAACCGGGTCAGGTAGTAAATGAAAGGGGCAATGTGACTGCCCCTGCCCCTTCCTTTATCCAGTAATCTCTGAAAATGTCTGCGTTAGGCATGATGTCTCCAAATCCTTTATTAACTAAGAAGCAGCCCCTTATGCTCTTTACCCATAAACAACAAGGTTGAACATTGTCACGTTATCCACAAGCCAAACACACAGAACTTAGATCACCTAACTAAGATGGGAAATAATAATGGACAGAGGCGTATTACAGATCCTTAGAGTCGGCTGGGTCTAACATTGATTGACGATAACAAGAACCTGCAAACCAAGTTAGAGAGTGGCCAATGCATTCCAAAGTCTAGGACAATGGACGGTAACAATAGTGAGTAGATAAGCCATAGCCATGGATTACAGAATGGAGAATGGTCAAGGACAAGTCAAAGTCAAAATATAAGGAGTCAACGCACAAAATACACACTCATATAAGCACAAGGAAACCACAACAGGGCAAAGGGATGGCTTAAATAGTCTTTTGATTTGACGGTCTGGTCACTAAGGGATTATTCTATTTTCTCCAATAATATACAATATTTTATATCATGGTTTTCTGTGTCCTTGAAAATGAAATCCACCATTAGTTCATGTATCATTAGTTTATGTACAGTTTGCAAAGCTAAATTAATGTTTAGGCATAGCACGTGCCCACACACAAAGGAATGTATCTGATCCAATGCAGGTTGTGAAAATCCAAAGAATCTTTGTTTCAAGGCATGAATACAGTGCCAATATATAAAAGCTATAAATCTGTGGTGGATTTTCATAATGCTTCACAGCACAAATATCTACTGGTTGGCTTTCCGTATGTCTTATGAACATTAGATTACCATGAGTTCTGTTACCCACGATAACCATAATTTAATTTGGTGTCATGTATGACCACTGTGAAAATCAGTGATTGATAATGTCCCTTATGCACTATAACAAGGTATTCTACAATTCTCATAGAATTCTCATGATATTCAGTTAACAGAAATCTAGAGTCAATGAGGTAGGCACTGCATCGCCAGGCTTAGCACAGACAGAGAGCTGAAGTTGTCTGAAGTTGTGGAGGTGGGGAGGGGCCGCTGGTGGACTCCAGGTAGGGAATCAAAATTGGTTTGACAACTTATAGTGACACCACAACCACTATAGCATGCTAGCAAGCAGTGCTTGGAGTGTTCCTAAAAGTAATGATCAAAATTTCAGTTACTTCTCCAAATACATTATAAGCAGAAATAGTAGGAACCCCTCCAGGAAGAGACTCCACCAATCAGTAGCCTCTCATTCTGGACTACGGGTTAAATTTCTGTCCATCAAGGATATTTAGCCGAGCCCCCATTTGCAGTTCACCTCATAATATAGAATGAGTGGAACTGCTTTGAAGGCTAAGAAGCTGCTAACAGATAGATGGATGTGGAAATCTATTCACAAACAGGTCATGCATTTAGACTGGAAGAAAGAAGATTTAGTCTAAGGCAAAGGAAAGGTTTTTTTACTATAAGAACAATAAGGATGTGGAAGTCTCTGCCTGGAGAAGTGGTTTTATCAGAGTATGTACAGATGTTTAAACAACAATTAGATGCATACTTGCAAAAACATAATATATTGAATAATATAATTTTTCAACTGTAGGGTAATAGTTCCTTGATCCAAGGATAAATCTGACTGCCATTCTGGGGTCAAGAAGTATTTTTTTTCCTAGTTTGTCGCAAAATTGGAAGTGCTTTATTGGGGGGGAGGGGTTGCCTTCTTTTGAATCAACAGCAAAAAACATATGTAAGGAAGGCTGAACATGATGGACACAGCCTAAGTTACTATGTAACATATCTACAATCTCCAAGCTGCAGACTACGCATGTCCACAGTCATGGCTCTGGCTCTCTCCAGGGGAGGAGAGAGAAGGCTTGTCCTAGCTCTGTGTGCATTGTGCATATACCACACATACAAGCTGGTCCACCTTTTGCTTTACCTGCTCCAATGGTCAGGGCCGGCGCTACCTGTAAGGCGGACTAGGCAGCCGCCTAGGGCGCCCTTTGGGAAGGGGCGCCGCCAGGAGCGCCGGCCCCCCTAATGCTGCAGCCGCCCGAGTGCTCTGTAGAGAGCCTCAGGCGGCTGCAGCTTTGCCCGGGCTGGTGCGTCCATGAGGGCGCACCGCCCGGGCACAGCATGAGGAGAGGGAGGGGGCTGACAGGAAGGAAGCGCTCAGCGCTCCCTCCTGTCACTCCCTCTCTGTAGCGTGACCGAGCGCAGTATAGTCCGCCGGTACAGGGAGCATCTGTCTCCTGTACTCGGACGGACTAACAGGAAGTGAACACTGGTGTTCACTTCCTGTCAGTCCGCCGGGTACAGGAAACAAAAGCTCCCTGTACCCGCGGACCATGATACAGAGCTCGGCCACGCTACTATAGAGGTAGGGGAGGGTGGGGGGAATAAATAGAGAGGGGGGGGAGATAAATAAATGGAGAGGGAGGGGAGGAGGAGAAATCAATGAAGAGGGAGGGGGGAGAAATAAATGGAGAGGGGGGGAGGAGAAATAAATGGAGAGGGAGGGGAGGAGGAGAAATCAATGAAGAGGGGGGGGGGAGAAATAAATGGACAGGGAAGGGGGAGAAATAAATGGACAGGGAGGGGGAGAAATAAATGGACAGGGAGGGGAGGAGGAGAAATCAATGAAGAGGGAGGGGGGAGAAATAAATGGACAGGGAGGGGGGAGAAATAAATGGACAGGGAGGGGAGAGAAATAAATGGACAGGGAGGGGGGGAAATAAATGGACAGGGAGGGGGGGAAATAAATGGACAGGGGGGGGATAAATGGACAGGGAGGGGGGGAGGACAGGGAGGGGGGAATAAATGGACAGGCAGGGTGGGGGGAATAAATGGACAGACAGGGAGGGGGGAATAAATGGACAGACAGGGAAGGGGGAATAAATGGACAGGGAGGGGGGGGATAAATGGACAGGGGGGGAAATAAATGGACAGGGAGGGGGGGAAATAAATGGACAGGGAGGGGGTAAATAAATGGACAGGGAGGGGGAGGGAATAAATGGACAGGAGGGGGAGGGAATAAATGGACAGGGAGGGGGGGGATAAATGGACGGGGGGGATAAATGGACAGGGAGGGGGGGAAATGGACAGGCAGGGTGGGGGAATAAATGGACAGGCAGGGTGGGGGGAATAAATTGAAAGGGGGGGGGGATAAATTGACAGGGAGGGGAATTGACGGGATTAGGAGGGGGAATGAGAGTGGGGAGGGGAGAAGAGAGTGACAAGGGAGGGGGAGAAGAGAGGGACACGCAGGGGAGAAGAGAGTGACAAGGGAGGAGGGGGGAGAAGAGAGGGACAAGAGGGGGGAGAAGAGAGGGACATGGGGGGGAGAAGAGAGGGACAAGGGGGTTGAGAAGAGAGTGACGAGGGAGGGAGAGGGGGAGAAGAGAGTGACAAGGGAGGGGGGAGAGATTGACATCCATCACACACACACAATGCACCCCTTGCACACAGAAAAACACACAATGCATTACACACAGACACACACACACAAGCAATTCAACCCTTACACACAATGCATCCCTTACACACACAGAAACACACAATGCATTCCTTACACACACTCAATGCACCCCTTACAGACGCACACACTGCATCCCGTACATACACAGAAACACTCATTGCAGCCCTTACACATACAAACACAGATTCACACAATGCATTCCTTACACACATATCAGGACATCCCCTACTCCTGTGAACAAACTAATTGGTGGAACATGAAGGTGGACCCTGGGGCCCAGACCTTGAGCTGTGCAAAGGGCCTTAAAAAAAATGGAGCCTTCTTCCTGTTCTCCCAGAACACAAACAGCCTCCAGAGAGCCTGTTCTACACCAGACCAGTGGAGCCAGACTGCAGGTAGAGCCCGTCACCATCCTCATCTGATTGTAAATAGGCAATCTAGTATATTATTCGTGGCACTAATCTCTAATTTACCTCACATTAAAGGGACACTTTAGTCCCCAGAACCACTGCAGCTTAATGTAGTGGTTCTGGTGTCTATAGCCTGTCCCTGCAGGCCTTTTAATGTAAACACGGTGGCACTGCAGCACTTGCGTTAGTTAACATGGGGCATTGTGATGTCATATCGGGGGGGGGATGGGGGGCGGCAAACTTTACTTTTGCCTAGGGCGGCAAAAATCCTTGCACCGGCCCTGCCAATGGTTAAACTTTAGGAAATCAGGACAAGAAAAGACAGAGTAGAATTCTCTCTGTACAATAACCTTTGCAATGATACAGAACTGTTATGATTTTAGAGTGATTTTAGAGTGATTAACCTGCTGTTGACAGTCTTCAAGTCTCAGCACCCTCATCAAATCTAAAGTAGTCTGATGATGAAATGCACTGAAGAATGATCTGAAAACCCGTAAGATACCAGCCAACGCTCTAAATTAAGGTAGAAATTTAGTAAATGATATTATCACTTTATATTTCAGACCAGCTGCAGATAAATTTCTATTAAAAATTCCGTGAAATACTATTTCCCAAAACTGCATCTTAAAACATTGTGCATGCAACAAAACGACAATTTATTATGTTCTTACATGTTTCTAATGAGAAGATTATTTAAATAAAAAAAACACAATAATTAGCATTAATGTAACATGACTAACCATTTGTTGCTTAATATGTACAATTAAATGCCACAGCAAGCATTATTTAAAATACAATTTGTAAGGCTGCTTGGACTGAAGCTGAAGTAATTAAAGAGGAACTTAATAATAAACATGAAAAGTTCTAAAGAATAATAAAGCTTGGCTTTATTTTCGTGCATTCTGTTTGTGGGGCTTATATTTTCCTTAACCCTTTCACAGTGAGGTAGATGCTTCTTGGTGATAATTTAAAGGTTAAAGAGACACTCCAAAGCACTTTACCATGCTGAAGTGCTTTATGTGTGACGTGTGTCCTCTTTTTTTCCATTTTACAAAAAGTGAATATTTTAATAGAAAATTAACCTTGTTAAACCCACTGGATGTCAATCAGATAACCAGTCCTGTTACTTCCTGGTTGCTTAGCTCAGTGGAGCTAAACTCAAGAGGCAGGCAGACTGTCTGCAAAGACTTCTATTGAGCTGCATTGGGCAGTCTGTGATTGGACAGCCACAGATAGTCTGGGCAGGATTAGAAGGGGAGGGCTTGCAAAGGCAGCAGACAAAATATCTGCAGCTTTTACAAGCAAATTGTACATATGAATGCAAAATGCATAATAAATTGCATACATGTTTTCATTGGCGGTATATCTACTAAATAGTGATTTTGTTTGTGTTTGTGTTGTCCCATTTTGATACTCAGTCAGCATTGAATAGCATTTTGTAATATTACAAATATTTTAACAATGGCAAATGATTTGATCAAACTAGACATTTAAAACAGTGTGGAATGTATTTTATCATTAGATAACACTAGTCGGTTATTTGTGACTAACTTTTCATGTCAAAATTTAGACAAACACTTGGGAAAGTCACAAACTTAGTTATAGTCACAGCTTGGCTATTTTTGATGATTAATTCACTAAAAAGTGTATTGAATAACCCCAATGTTTCCAATTTCAGCGGGACAGTCTCTATTTTAGGGTCCTGTCCCGCCATCCTGATCCCGCTCTCTGATTTTGTTCTCTGTTATCCAATTTCCAGGAGCAACACATGTTTTTGGGGGCCGCACAAAGACGCTGTTCACCAGTCTGGTGAACTTGACGCAAGGCTGACACTTCCCTATAGTTGGCAGAACCAAGTTGTGGCTCTGGTAATGCCCCCTGGGTCTATATACCCTTGGACCGATACCTTGCCTCCCAATGTTTGAAGGTATGTTGTCATGAATTGCTCTCACCTTTCTTTTCTACCCTCAAGACAAGTGATTTAAATATTCACTCCAAGCATCATAACTTCTACAAAGCGGTAGTGGTTATGGTGCCAGAAATGCCTGGGCAATCCCCTTTGTAAGGAGACAATCCATTTTGAAAAGGTTTTGGCAACATAACTGTGGTCCCCTGGGGACCACTTATTGACTATACCACTGCTCAGTGGCAGGGCCGTTTGAAGGACTTTGGGGGCCCCAAGCAAAACGGACATGGAGGCCCCCCCAAACTCCAACCCCCCCCCAACCCCACATGCACGCAAGGCCTACAGGAACCACAACATAGCCATACAGTTTAAGTTCACCCACACTTTATATCAATAAAAAATGTTACAGTGCAAATACTGCTTAGAGCTCTGCACTGCCCCTTAGTGGTGTTTCATCTCCCCCCACCCTCCCCTACCAGTCTCTTCTCACGCCCCCATATTCTCCTCACCCCGCCCTCCCTGTGTTCTCCTCATCTCCGCTTCACCTCACCCTCCTCCTTGTGTTCTCCTCATCTCTGCTTCTGCTCACCTCCCCCTTCCATGTGTTTTCCTCATCTCCTCACCCCCTCTCCCTGTGTTCTTCTTACTCCTCCCCCCTATGTTCTTCTTACTCCCCTCCTACCCTCCCTGTGTCCTTCATACTCCCCCTCCCCCTCCCTGTATCCTTCTTACTCCCCTCCCCCTCCCTGTGTCCTTCTTACTCCCTCCTCCTCCTCCCTGTGTCCTTCTTACTTCCCCATCCCCCTCCATGTGTCCTTCTTACTCCCTCATCCCCCTCCATGTGTCCTTCTTACTCCCTCCTCCCCCTCCACGTGTCCTTCTTACTCCCTCCTCCTCCTCCCTGTGTCCTTCTTACTTCCCCCTCCCCCTCCATGTGTCCTTCTTACTCCCCTCCCCCTTCCCTGCGTCCTTCTTACTCCCTCCTCCCCCTCCCTGCGTCCTTCTTACTCCCCCCCTCCCTGTGTCCTTCTTACTCCCCCCTCCCCTCCCTGTGTCCTTCTTACTCCCCCCTCCCTGTGTCCTTCTTACTCCCCCCTCCCCCTCCCTGTGTCCTTCTTACTCCACCCTCCCCCCTCCCTGTGTCCTTCATACTCCCCTCCTCCCTCCCTATGTTCTTTTTACTCCCCCCCCTACCTCCCCCCCTATGTTCTTTTTACTCCCACCCCCTCCCTCCCTCCCTATGTTCTTCTCACCTCCCCTTCTCTGGCTGTAGCATTGCGGAGCTCCTCATCCTCCTGTCAGTCCGGCCGGGTACCGCGTGGTAACAGGAGATTCAGTTTCCTGATCCCAGCCGGACTGACAGGAAGTGCACACTGAGTGCTCACTTCCTGTCAGTCCGGCCGGGAACAGGAAACTGAATCTCCTGTTACCACGCGGTACCCGGCCGGACTGACAGGAGGAAGAGGAGCTCGGCCACGCTACAGCTAGAGAAGGGGAGGTGATGACGAGGACTGCTGCAGCCGCCTGAGGCTCTCTATAGAGCGCTCAGGCGGCTGCAGCCTTATAGTAAGTACCGGCTCTGCTTGGGGCCCCGGGCCAGCTCGGGGCCCCAAGCAGTTGCTTGGTTTGCCTGTCCGGTAGCGACGGGCCTGCTCAGTGGGACCAGAAACTATCTTCATCAAACAGTTAAGGGCTCAGCTGATTGGCTAAAAGCAATCAGCTGGAGCTTTCAACCAGTGCGCTAGCCCTAAACAGGAGCTTCAGGCTCTCTCTGTATTGTAGTGGAGGCACGTAGCCCAGGTAAGAAGTCAACCTGCTCTAAAATGATTTGACTCTTTGCTCTTTTGCCAGGCACCATAACCACTTCATTGTGCTTTCGTGCACTTCATTGAGCCTTCAGCACCTACTATGGTGTCATTATTGGTTTCATTATGGGTAGTACATTTTAGGAAACAAGAGGAAGATTTATAAAAAAAATATTTTTAGTTTATATTTCAACTGGCTGTTTTAAAATGAAATAAAATAAATGCTGGTCCTAAAAGGGAGAGGACAGTGCATGTATCAATCAGTTCCTATGAGCTTGCTCTCTTTTTTCAAAATCCATTAATAATGCAACTCAATTAAGCCACAAGCAGAAAAGAGAAAAGGGCCACACAGGGTGTGCTTGTGCATTTTGTAACTGATAGGCAAATATGTCTTAATAACCAATATGTAAAATAGTTGAGTTGGAGAATATTCTCAGAGCAGCTGTCTTTGCCTAAATTTAATTTTGGAATTTAGTATACAACCCAACCCAGAGTGCAAATAAATCTAACTGAGCCAATGCAAAGCAATAATAGATAGAATTTTTAAATTTAAATTAACATCGATTTTTTTTTTTTTTTGCTTCCTAGTATCGTGTGTAATCAGGTGAGAGTTCTTGATTAATATTTACTAAAAAGTTTAAATCGTTGGTAATTAAAAGTGAATTTTATATTTTTTGCCCATTTTTCTTTTCCATGTTTTATCTTGTGACACTAATTTGTACCTTCACTCTACTGCAATTGAACACAAAAAGCTTGATATACTAGGACAGGAGTAGACAACCTTCAGATTCTTCCATAATACTCTTGCAATCATAATGCTGGCGATACATGAGAGGAGATAAAGTCCACAACAACGGGGTACTGACGGTTGTCTACCCCAGTACTAGAACCAAAGAGAATCTTTGAAAAAAAATGTTTTATGTGTGGCTGCAAAGATATGCTAAAATTGCTATTTATTTGCCATTGGCTTGGTGCAATGCCAGTTAACAACAACTTCCATTCAGGCCGCAAGTGCTTCATAGGAAATCATGGAAACTGCAATGACAATTAGTATTCACTAACTTATGCTATGGTTTCACAGGCTAAAATAAGGTGGCTGAGTGTAGAGAATAACTCAGATGCACTAAGGTAGAGAAAAAAATGAATGGGTACTTACGCCAAGGTCAGGATTGGAGAACAAAGAACAGTCAAGAGATTAGACAAGGTCAATAACTGGAAATAACAGTTTAAATGCAGTTTAGGGCTGCTAGAGGCACTGGTCTCCTTTTGGCGTGAAAATAAATGTCACAGACTTACCTGCACAGGGTGCCCACGCCGCTCCCCTCCTTGGGCGCACTACACCTGTCCTCAGGCCGTGTAGCCTGAACTTTCCATGTGGCTTGAATCGGGAATAGAGTATGCTTACCTTAGGTCCCGCAAACCACTCCCTCTGCTGGTTTGCGGGCCGATATCCATGCTTCTGTTTTCTTCCCTGTAAATAGTATGAACGCTGCCCACCATTGTGTCAGAGAGTGTCAGAAAGTTATGGAACAGTGATGCCAAAATTATGCTGTGCATGTATCATTTTGACTGTACAAAATACTAGGAGTGGAGTGGTCCATGTCAGCATTGATGGTGGAATGACGCACACCATCATTTTTGCGACAGCAGAATGGTACAGAATGCTCATGTCAAAACTGATGCCAAAACAAAGCACGGCTTCCCATTAACCCCTTAACGACCGCTGACGGTTCAGGACCGTCAGCGGTAAAACGTGCGTTTGGACCGCTGACGGTCCTGAACCGTCATAACGGTTTTGGGCTACTTACCTGATCGCCGTCGGTCCCACGGCGGCGATCAGTGCTCCACCCGGTCCAGGGGGGTTGCCTGTCTGCCCAGGCAGTCCCCCTTCGGCAGATCAGGACCCCACGGCCATGTGATCACTCGATCACATGACCGCAATAGGTGTCCATGTGTCTGCCTGCAGGGGGACTGTCTGTGCTGACAGGCAGTCTCCCTGCAAGTGAAAAATCCAAAATAAAGTGTAAAAAAAAAATCTGTGTAAAAAAAAAAAAATAATATGTGTATATATATGCTATATATACATGTATTATATCTATATATACCTATATATAATATATGTATATATATCATATATATAATGTCACACTAAGTGTATTTTTATATTTATATATACGTATATAATTATAAAAATACACTTATATTTAAATTACACACGAATATATACAATATATATAATAACTATATATATGGTATATATATATTATTATAAAATACAAATAATATGTTAATAAAAATAAATAACAAAAAATAAAAATAATTTTTAATAATTAAAAAAAAATTATATATATATATTCAGTTTTATTCTAACAGTATTTTGATATTGATATATATATATTTATATCAAAATATACTTAGAATGTAATGATATATATATCTATGTATAAATAAATAAATAAAAATAATACGAAATATACATATGTCCACATACATAATTACATAAATAATTTCATAAATATACACGTAGACGTCAAATATATAAATATGTATATATATTAAAATTCTACGTGCATATTTATGTAATATTTTTACCTAATTAAGTAATTTTAATGATTGCAATTTGAGGGACCTGCCTGCCAACCCAGGCCAAAAGTCCAGATAATTTAATTTGCTAGCACTGTGTTTAACCCTGTAACTTTCTATGACACCCTAAATCCTGTACATGGGGGTACTGTTTTACTCGGGAGACTTCGCTGAACACAAATATTAGTGTTTCAAAACAGTAAAACATATCACAGCGATGATATTGTCAGTGAAAGTGAAGTTTTTTGCATTTTTCACACACAAACAGCTCTTTCACTGAGGATATTATTGCTGTGATATATTTTACTGTTCTGATACACTAATATTTGTGTTCAGCGAAGTCTCCTGAGTATAACAGTACCCCACATGTAGAGGTTTTATAGTGTTTGTGAAAGTTACAGGGTCAAATATAAGGCTTGATTTTACTTTTTTTTTTTTATTGAAATTTGTCAGATTGGTTAGGTTGCCTTTGAGAGCGTATGGTAGCCAAGGAATGAGAATTAGCCCCATGATGGCATACCATTTGCGAAAGAAGACAACCCAAGGTATTGCAAATGGGGTATGTTCAGCTTTTTTTAGTAGCCACTTAGTCACAAACACCGGCCAAAGTTAGCGTTTTTTGCATTTTTAACACACAAACAAATATAAATGCTAACTTTGGCCAGTGTTTGTGACTAGGTGGCTACTAAAAAAAACTGGACATACCCCATTTTGAATACCCTGGGTTGTCTACTTTAAAAAATATGTACATGTTAGGTGTGTTTCGGGGATTTATGACAGATAACGGTGTAACAATGTCACTATTGATACATTTAAAATATATATATATTGAAACAGCAATTTCCTACTTGTATTTATAGGCCTATAACTTGCAAAAAAAAGCAATAAAGCATGTAAACACTGGGTGTTTTTAAACTCGGGACAAAATTTTGAATCTATTTAGCAGTTTTTTTCATTAGCTTTTGTAGATAAGTAAAAGATTTTTCAAGTAAAAGTCCAAAAACATGTTTTTTTTTTTATTTTTCACCATATTTTATTATTTTTTTTAAATACAATATATGACATAATATATATACTGGTATGTAAAGAAAGCCCTTCTTGTCGTGAAAAAAACAGTATATAACTTGTATGGGAACCGTAAATGAGAGAGCGGAAAATTACAGCTAAACACAAACACCACAAAAGTGTTAAAACTGCTCTGGTCCTTAACGTACAAACATCGCAAAAACAGGCCGGTCCTGAAGGGGTTAAAATAACACTGAGATGTACCCTGAGAATACCCTAACATATAGAAATTACTCCGGAGATAGTTATGCTAAAAGGAAAAAGCATAGGGTAGCAAAACCAGCATGTTTCTACTGAGAGTAAAACCTGTTAAAATTAACACACCTCCCCTACTCTAATAGTTTCCCCTGATGCCGAAAAGGCTTTCGATAGGGTCAAATGGCCCTATCTTTTTAGTCTCCTATGATTTCTATGGTTTCCGCCATCCTAAGTCACAATGATCCAGATTCCCTAATATACCTTTTACATTGGGAAATGGTACATGCCAGGGATGCCCACTCTCCCTTCTGCTCAGTTTTGCCACTGGAACCTCTTTTACAGGCTATCCGCAAGCACCCGGATATCCACGGGGTCACGGTAGGCGGCAAACAGTGTAAAGTTTCTGCATACGCAAATGATATGTTATTATCAATTACCAACCCCGTAGTATCTATGGCAGCACTCCAGGACCTATTAACAATGTATGGCACCTTATCAGGCTACAAGGCAAACATGAACAAAGTTAGCGACCTCCCTTTGGGACTGTCAGTGGCAGACACGGCACTCATTCCAACAACCTATGGGATACAGATTTCACAACACTCTATCAAATACCTGAGGATTCAATTAACAGATGATCCTGCTAAATTGTACAAAATGACCTATAGTCCTTTATTGAAAACACTGATTATAAAAAATGGAAAACTGGATGGACAGGCCGATATCATGGATCAGCAGTGTCCATTCTCTTAAAATGAACATATTGCCCAGTATCTTGTTTCTGTTCCAGGCCCTCCTGGGAACAATTACAAAAACGGATCTAGCTCCCCTACAAAAAGCTATAGGGTCGTTCATTTGGCAGAACAAGAGACATAGGATGTCCAGAAATGTCTTATATCGTCCTAAAACGAGAGGATGCCTGGGCCTGCCACATCTTTATTATTATTATCTGGCTGTGCAGATCACTCAGATAGCAATGTGTAACGTACCGTTAGATGTAAGGAAATGGGTTGATTTAGAGTCCTTAATGACAGGAGCGGATCTTCCCCAATACTACATGTGGGTTCCTAGAGAATAATATTGTGATGCACTTGCCCTGCCATACTCAACTCCCTCAGAATATGGGATGCAACAGCTCATAAATTTTGACTGTACTAATACCATTCCCCAATCACTCCTTTACTAAGAAACTGGGCGTTTCCCCAGGAATGTCAGCCCGAGATTTCAAAAACCTTGAAAAGGCGGGCCCACAGAGATTTTGTCATCTCTGTGAAAGGGGACAGATAGCATCCTTTGATATGCTTAAATCTCGCACTAGCCTTACTCTGACTGACTTTTTTAGATATTTGCAGGTCAGAGACTTTGCAAAGCAGACGTACGTCAAGGAGGCAGCCTACAGGAACTTGACCTTTTACAAAAGGCTATGTCTGAATAAAAAACCCTCAGAAAGGACATATTACTTTACTATACGCTTACTTATGCACGGAGACGAAGGAATGGGGACAGTTGACTTATATTTCACAGTGGGTAGCAGACTTGGGGTGGGTATTGGAAGGTATTACCTGCAAGATATTTGGAAGCGGCAGCTCATTCATCTCTATGCATAACATTACAAGAGCAATGCCTTAAGACCATGTTCCGCTGCTATACTACCCCAGTAAAACTTTATCGCATAAAACAGACTCCAACCGATTTCTGCAGTAGGGGGTTCGGCCACAGGCATATACCTTCATATGTGGTGGGAATGCCCCCATATACAGCCCCTCTGGACCAAGGTTTTAGAAAAACATTATCATAGGCGACCAGACCTAGTCCCATGGGTGTGCCTCCTGAATAGAGCTCTGGATGGGTGGACTAGGGCAGAACAAAAGTTGCTTCAGAAGGTCACCTTAGCAACCAGAAGGGCTATTGCTCAGATTTGGCTATAGCCTACTATTCCCTCCATCTCCCAAGTCCTTGACAAAACTAAGGACAACAGCCTGATGGATAAAATGATGGCGCAGGTGAGAAACACATTAAATATGTTTGAAAAAATCTGGGAACCCTGGAGTACAAGTGACTCCAGGGTTCCCAATGTGCTATAATACATATTATCAGAACCTTTACATCTATATTCTTATTCTTATTCTACTCTCTAAAAATAATTACAAACATTTTGTTTTCGTTAAAGTGCATAGTTAACTGATTGGATGCATCTGTTCGTGTAGAGGATTTATATAATAAGATTTTTATTTAGGATGTGATGCTGCACATGGTGTCTTGTAACGTTACTTTTTCATTACTGTTCCCCTCGGATTATTGTAATTCTGTATTTTGTGTCACTTTGTTTTGCTATTTCTTGACCAAAAATAAAGAATTGGAAAAAAAAAATGAACACACCTATCATCTATATATGATAAATCACTCAACTACCTGACCATGCAGTTTGCTTAAGAACTCCACAAACTAAGCTGATACAGTTTCCCTAGATCCCATTTTTTTGTTAGTTTCAATATTTTTCTTTGTTTACTCAAGGTCGTCCATAAGCTATGAATCATTGGCCAAATTGCAGCCCCTGGTGTGAATTATTTTCAATGAGTCTAGCAAAGTAGTGCTAGGCCTGGGGACACTTAATCTACTTGTCTTCTGTCCAAATACCGTGGCTGTCTTAACGTTATAAGTACATCCCTGTGTTCTCTTTCTCCTTTCTTATGTCTTTGTTTGAAAAGCTAAAATATAACCTTCTTCCAAGCTCAGTAAAAATTAATGATTCCGGAGAGATTTTTCAAGAAAGTTAATACCTTCTAATTAACAATAATTGGTTAATTTAGTTAGTACATATTTCAATTAACAATGGTGACAATTTGATTCTTGTGGATTTCAGTTACTATGTTTTCTTGCTACTTAGACCGTGTATTCTATAAATAAAACATGGATATCACCACTTCCAATACTAGGTGCATCCTTAACCATCCTTGACCGTTACAAACTATGCTTAAAAATGGTCTTTATTGTAAACTTAAGAAATGCGTATTAAACTTGTCACTGCTTGCCTTTCTTTCATCTCTGACTGGATGTCCTGCCGCTTTCTGAAACTCAATCTCTCTAAAACTGAGCTCCTTGTTTTTCCTCCTCCTAATACTGATCCTCCTCTTTCACTCTCCCTTCAAGTAAGTGGTATCCACATCAGTCCATCCTTGCAACCGCGCTGTCTTGGCATCATACTTGATTCTGGCCTCACCTTTGAGCCTCACATCCAGTATGTTGCCAAACCCTGTAGATTCCATCTTAAAACCATAGCCTGCATCCGCCCTTTTCTTACGCAGATGCTACCATGCTCTAGTAATTTCCCACATGGATTATTGTAACCTTCTCCTAATTGGTCTTCCCAAAAGCCGTATTGCCCTGCTACAGTCTGTAATGAATGCTGCCGCCAGACTGATTTTCCTCTCTTTTCGGTCCTCTCACACCTCACCCCTCTGTCAGTCCTTACATTGGCTTCTTGTTTCCTATAGGAGTCAATTCAAAGTGCTAACCCATACCTATAAAGCACTGAACAATTCTAGCCCCTCTTATATCTCTTCACAGATCCATAGGTATGCCCCTTCTCCGTTTCTCCGCTCTGCCCATGACCTTCTCCTGTCCGCTGCTCACACCCATACGGCTAACTCACGCTTGCAGGACTTCTCACGGGCAGCTCCCTTCTTATAGAATAGCCTGCCTACCGCCATCAGACTCTCCCCTAGTCTTCAATCGTTTAAGAAATGCCTTAAAACCCATCTCTTTAGGAAAGCTTTTGGCCTCCCAGAGCAGCCTCTACCTCACATACCTGTCTCTTGCTCTCTCCTAAAGGGCTGCACTCTACTCTCTCCTCCAGCCCTGCTTCACTCCCACCTTATTTGATTGCTATTTCCTGTCCTAATGCGTTTTATACCCCACTTCCTATAGACTGTAAGCTCGTTTGAGCAGGGTCCTCTTCAACCTATTTATCCTGTAAGCTTTCTTGTAATTGTCCTATTTATTGTTACATCCCCCCTATCATAATATTGTAAAGCGCTACAGAATCTGTTGGCTCTAAATAAATAATAATAATAGGCAATGTCAATTATTAATTGACAAAAAAAAATGACATTAACCCTTTCATTAAAAAAAAAGACACAGGGATCAGAGGAACATATCTTCCTTTAAAATGAGGAAAAATTGGTATACCATTGGTACACGGTTCCAACAAAACTACATAAAATATCAAGGTCAAATTCAGATATATGTTGGAGGTGTATGACTGATAAGGGACATATTTACCATATATGGTGGGAATGTACTCTTCTAAGCAAATTTAAAAACATGCATTAGCATTCCTGAAAGATATATTTGACAATATAATTCACATTTCACCTCACACTTTCATATTAAATATGGATCTTCCAGTCCATACTAAAGATCATAAGTACCTAATTACACATATTCTATCAGCTATAAAAATCACTAGAACCAAAAACTGGAAAATCTCAACAGAACCAAAATGGATTTAAATAATCAACCACATTGAATACCAATACAATATGGAATGGGGCTACCACCACTCCATAGGACAATTGGAAAAATATTAAAAAAAATGGGACCTATGGGTTAATAGAACTTACTCTAGAACCTATTTTTTTTCTTAATCCACATTTAATATCCCTTGCCTGGTATTTCAGACACAACAATAATATAGTCCGGGAAGAATGAAGAATGAATGTTAGATTTGAATGGAGATTATGTAAGAATAAAATTGTAAAAAGTAAATATGATATATAAACATAAGTTTGATTTATACAATATGTACTATGTGAAATGTCAAATGTAATTTATTTGTCCTGATGTATAAATCCTAGAAAAATTTAAAATGAATATTTAAAATATAAAAAGAAAAATAATGAGGAAAAGGAAAAACATTTTACTTTGCCTTTAACTCAATTATTCTGCAACTTATTTGAGATTTAAACAAGGATCAACAAATATGTTTTATTTATTATTTATTAATAATGTGCTGTTAATGTATAACTAAAATTCCACGTCTTCAAGACCAAACTCCTCATCTTTCCTCCATCACTCTAAGAGAGGTCTTACCGTTCAACTGAGCATATCATAAGCTCTACGCCACAGACGTGTTGTCTTGGTGTGCTGTTTGCTCCTGATCTTTCCTTCTCCCCTTGCATATAATTATCTTAAAAACATTTCTCGCATTCGCCCCTTCCTCACCAAGAACATAACAAAATGCTTGTCCATTATTATCTTTGTTTCCTAAATTTTTCACTGATTATGGAAATTCTCTGCTTATTGGCCTGGAAGTTACCCAGATTACTCCTCCACAGTCCATAATGACAGCCTCCGCCAGACTCATCTACCTTACAGCTAGCCTCCTGTCAGACAATCTCTGTGCTTACTTAGAAAGCCTTCCATAACTGGACCCCTGCTTATATCTCCTCCCTCGTTAGCATATTCCTGGCCTCTTTGCTTTGCCAATGACTAATTATTGTCCACTTCTTCTACCTGCACCCCAGACTCACACCTACAGGACTTTTCCAGAGCTGCCCTTTACTTATGGACACTTCCCTTCTCAGCAGTCCTACAAAGAATCCTTAAATACGCAATTCTTAAGAGAAGCCTATCAGCTGCAGCTCTTTTATTTATGTTATACTTTGTTTTACAATCAAAGCCAATCAGTAGTCTCAGCCATCTGCATCACCCAGGTTATAAAATGTCAACACAATCAAGATTTTAGTAGTCCATTGATGCCAGGAATATCAAACTAATCTAAACGGCACTATATTAAAACTGAGTATAGTGTTGATGGACATCAATACAGTGAGCTGTTTCTTTAACCTAAGTTTTCTTGTGCCACGGTTTGTTTTTTGTTTTGTTCAGTCCAAACAGAACTTACACTTCAAGTTCTGTCTCAGCCCAACCTTTGGGATATCCTCCCTCCTGTAGGGAGAACTTAGCCATGGAACTGCACAACAAATGTGTTTTGCCACTCTCTCTCTCTCTTTTTCTTCCTTCCTTTCTTTCCAGCAAGGGTACTCCAACCAAAAACAGTGTTTCATTAAAACATTTGGGTTGGAGTAGTCCTCTAATGAAAAATGGCCAAATTTTATATGTGACGTAGAATATTATTTAAGGTAGCAAAGGCTGCAAGGCTAAAGGTTAATAATCTACTTTGGGAAATTCAATAGAAATTCAGAAATAATAAACAAATAATTCAGAAAACTAGAATATTTTATGGTTAGATTTCATTACTTGCATAGTAGTTTTTCTCAATTTAAATGGTTTACTTTTTATCAAACGTCAACATTTCCTTTAAAATTATAAAGATATCTTTATTAGGATAGTTGACAAAACTGGAATAGCCCTTTATACCCAGAAACAAAGTGCCTCTGACTTTCTAAACCATATAAGTGCAACATTTAGTTTCCAGCAAGGTCTTTTAAATTCAACAGATCGTCTACTTTCTGGGGTAGGGCAGTGCAAAAGGACAATTTAAGATTGTCCATCAAAGATCACGCATTGAATTGAAATGACATTGGAAGACCTCTGGGAATGAGTGGTTGCTGCTCTTACAGAAGCTGCTTTCGGCCAATCCTTGGAGTGTCACTTACATTAGCTCAGAGGTAATCTGTTTCCCACACTTCCAGCAAGGGATAAGATGCCACAATCGCTTAATCGACAGTGACATGAGAGGGGGCTAAACTGGATGTTTTGGAGGGAAGTTCAAGACTAAAAATGCCTTTATCCCGTCTGTAAATATGCTGCTCATGTTTGTTGGAAGTATAACAAGCATTAAAAACGAATGGTGTTTAACCTGTTGGGTGATTTAGGAAACACAATAACATGTGAAGGTCCTTGCAGCCCCAAAGTGTTAAAGTTATTTTGAACATATTTCATTGTACATGGAATATAACGAATCATAGGGTAATGCTGTGAAGTTAATACATTGACAAATATAAAAATGTTATTAAGTGAATTACATTTAATAATCCTCTTATTTGCAGTGATAATGGTATTTTTCGTCTTATTGCTAGTTGATGCACCACTAAATGCTAACTAGTTAGTAAATTAGCAATTTTTTATTAAATGATGAAATGTGGACTTTATTTTTGCTACAATTTGGAGCTTATTGAATACATTCTAAATGCTTAACATTGTCAAACACAACAGAGGTGTAATGGTCATCTACAAGACCAATGAAAATTAGAAATAATTTATTAATAATCATTTAAGCTGCAAACCAAGCCTAATTATTTACAATATAATAATAATAATAAAAATAAAAACATTAAAATATATGAAACAGATATATAAATATTGATGTGTGTATTTCATGATATTTGTATATTAGTAATTCAAAGGACACTGCGGTCCACCACAAAATATGTGAGCGATAGATCTATTCACTAAACGCCAAACGGCACGTGCATGTTCTTCTCTTGCAATTTAAAAAAAAAAAAAAGAAGCTATTTCTATGTGAAACACACATGGCTAATTTGATTTGAAATATTTTCAATTCACCTACATTTGACATGAACTTTGCAATTCTATTATAATTTGTGTACAATTCACAGTTACGTGAATAACTCTGGTATGATTTTGTTAAGACTATATAAATGTGTCCACAGGCCCCATCAATATTTGCTACTAATCAAATGGATTAGTATTAATGAAAACATTGCAAAAAAAACTACAAGCACAACAGAATATCATTTTATTTTTCAAGGCTGTGGTGTTTACATTTTAGAACTTTTAAAATATGTCACTCAGAATATGATCCAGCTTGAGAGCCTTGGAATATCTTACATTACAGCTCGCGGCATTTACAAGAAAATCAAAAAGACTTTATTAAGTGCGACCTTGGCATCTACAAGAAACTCCGCAGCTCAGACCTTGTCTTGTCAATGGCAAAATTAATACCACAAGGATCATTTGTATAGTCACCGGCCTTGAAGTGGGGGGGACCTGCTCTGAATACCACCGTCATTTCCTTAAGACCTTGATTTGTCCATTTTTTTTCTTGTGCTTCAGGAACCAAATGTTAGTTTTCAGCTCTCATGTAGTGCTGTTAAAAGATATCAGGGATCTATTAACCAAACAGTGAAATTGTGATGATCTGAGGAAAAGAAATGTACAAAATTAAGGCCAAAAGAGAAGGGTTGCAAAAGATAGTAACTCTTGGTGAAGGTGAATTGAAGACCTACGCCAAGATAGCTGCATTTTGTCCAATCATATCACTGAAGAGGCATCAATGCACACTCAGTCATAAGGTACTATAAAGCATGCAGCAGGTATACATTTTCTTTCTCAAAAAAGTAAGTAATCCTTCAAAAAAATATTTTTCAAATTTATCAAAAAAAGCAAATATGAAACAAGAAGTAGCCAGAACGAGGCACAATTAATATGAGCAAGAAGATAAATAAAACAGGGGAAGATGTTTGAGAGAAACGTCTTCCAAGGTAGGTAAAAGGTAGGTCCTTATGGCATAGTAAGCACAGTAGGTGTCTGTTGGGTTTTAATCCGAAGGTGCTCTCAATGTATTCTCTTGTCTGTGGTACAATGCAGTTGTTGCCCTGATTCTTCCACGGTTGAGTGTGGAACAGCGAAGCACTAAATACGTGTGTGGTGTTGTTCCTCAATAATTGTGGGCACTTGCCCGGTTGTTCTACCCTTAGCATGCAGATTGCAACAGTGTCAAAAAGTTGAATCGAAGTTGAGCTTTCGGGTCGCCAAAGTAAAGAGGATCTTGTTATTGCATCAATGGCTTCATATATTAAAGAACTTATCTGGGCTTTCTATGGCATAGATATATCATATCTGTATCTGTATTAGATATATACCATATGCACTGAAGATGCTTGCGTGGAGAGAATATCAGTTTTCTAGTTATTTGCAATTAGTAGACTGGTTGTTTGTAGAAACTTAATAAACTCAAATACTATAGATGGTGTTCCGACAGCTTGGATTTGAGGGGGACTAAATTCAAGAAAGCAATAAGGGGATCAGACATCAAAGAAGTATGAATATAATCAGAAATAAGTTTGAATATTTCTGCAAAAAGATCTATTACTGCAAACCATACCAACCACATATGATACCAAGAGTTTCTGTTTTTTTGATGATTTTATGTGTCCTATTGTGTTGTTTCATCAGAGGAGTACAGCAAGTACTCCAGTAAGTGACCCAGTCACTATGTTTTTGAGATGATTTTTTATGACTGACAGTGTCTGGCATTGTGTGCACTAAGAAGTATGTGTGTGTTTCCACCAATGTGTATGTACCTGTAATTGTTTGTGTTAGTCTGGCAGTGTGTGGTTGCCTGGCAGAGTGTGCGTGGAAGTGTGTGCCTGTTGGTGTGTGTATGTGTACCTTGCAGTGCAGGTCTTGTGAGTGTTTGTCACTGTGTTTATTCCTGCCAGTTTCTATCTGTGTGTGTGTGTGTGTTTGTGTGTGTTTGGCAGTAAGTATCTGGCTGAGTGTATCTGTATATGTTTGTGTGTGTATGAGTGTGTTTCTGGAAGTGAGTATCCTTGTGTGTGTATGTCTGTCCAGCACTCTTTACGTCTGGGAGCATGTCTGTGTACATATTTCTGGGAGTGTGTTCAAGGGAGGGCACCTCCATTAGGTTCTTGTAAAGGCCCCCAAGAGTTCTAGAGCGTGTGACCTGTGATGTGTCATTGTGTGTGTGAATAACTTGTGATGTCAACAGGAGAGACTTGTGACATGTTTGTGTCTGATTTCCGTGTGTCTGATTTTTTGTGTATGTCCATGTGTGTGTCAGCAAACTTTTACCTTGAACTATTTTCATTAGAAATATATGGAACATAGATAGACCTAAGGATATCAAAATAATATCAAAACTATAAATGTGTGGAATGTGTATAGTAAAATAAGGGTGTCTTGGGGTTCTAGAAACACAACTTTCACTCTTGTGGGTTAAGTTTCCAGAACCCCTCTATGGTATTATATCCCATAGTATACTTATCAGCTTTGTACAGCCTTTATCCTTTTATGTAGGTATGTTCATTTTTAACTAATATTTATTTATTATGCATGTATAATACAATGACATGTAAACTTCAAAGGGAAGAAATAATATTATGCGTCTCCTTTTGTCTACATAAACGTTCATAAAGATGTTCAACAAGACTCTTCAATCTCATTTACTTTGAAGAACGAATGAAGCTAGACAAGGCTAGACAGTCAATATAATTTATCAAAACAGTTCAAGTCTGCCTTATGCAGCTTTCTTGCTTAACAGTCAGGATGTCCTGAAACAGTTCTATTGTTCTATTGTTCATGGAGTACAGGAACCTCAGTCTGCATTCATGAAAGTGATCCCAATAATCTACCCACTGGGTGCCACTAATCTATCCAAATGTGCCACTAAGACCACACAATGTTACGTATATCATAATAATTTAACCACAGGATGCCATTAAGACTAAGCTTGTTACATATATCAAAATAATTTAACCACAGGATACCACTAAAACCACATTTGCTAAACATATTTTTAAAAATGACTGGTGGAGTGCCACTACAACCACAATTGCTAAGCATAAATAATCTACTCACAGACTGTCACTAAGACTATGTTACAAATAGTTCTGCCTTGTTTTGGATTAATATATGTAACACATTTTAGCATACACATAGTATCAAAAAAATTGATTTTAATCTTGTCATTTAAATGTTAAAAATAAATTTAAAAAATTGCAACAACAATTGTAAAAAAATAAAAAGAATATATATATGTAATTTTATTCTAACTGTATTTTGATATTAATATATATATATATATATATATATATATTAATATCAAAACACACTTAGAATGAAATTATATATATATATATATATGTATATATAAATAAATAAATAAATAAAAATAATACGAAATATACATATGTCCATATACATAATTACATAAATAATTTCCTAAATATACACGTAGACTTCAAATATATAAATATTTATATATATTTAAATTCTACGTGCACATTCATGTAATATTTTTACACAATTAAGTAATTTTATTGATTGCAATTTGGGGGACCGGCCTGACAACCCTGGCCAAAAGTCCAGAGAATTTAATTTGCTATATTTAACCCTGTAACTTTCCAAGACACCCTAAAATGTTGTAATACATTTCACTATTTTGAAACACTAATATTTGTGTTCCGCGAAGTCTCCCGAGTATGACAGTACCCCACATGGTTTTATAGTAGGAATATATCAAAAGATAAAATAAAGCAAAACGCAATAATAAATGAGTGGATAATACAACTTCGTATAATCAATATATAAAAAAGTAAGAAATCTAAAATAGTACCAAAATGTCCATATAGAGTCCTGATAATTCAAAATGAATGCGAGAGAAAAATAAGACAAAGAAATTAATACCCAAACGTGTGATAAAGACTGGTGGTAGAATTAGTGCATGGAATATGTTAAAATACCACCATTTGAAATACCTTAGGGTGTCTACTTTCCAAAAATATATGGTTTGATGGGGGTAAATTACATTGGCTGGCTTCAAAAATGTCCCAAATAGGACATGGGTGCATGATGACCAGCTGTGAAAATTCCAAGTTTGAAAATTGGAAATAAGGTCTTTTAGCCCCCAGAGAACCCAACATACCTATACATGGGTGGTATTGCTGTACTCAGGAGATGTTGCCGAACACATATTGGGGTGTTCTTTGGTAGTAACCCTTAATGTTCTTAGTACATGTATTCTTAAATTTGGCATAGATTGGTGGTAAAATGGTTGCATGAAAAGAGTCCAAATACCCCAAGTTTAATACCTTAGGTTATCTTCTTTTAAAAAATATATACATGTGAAGGGTTATTCAGGGATTCCTGACAGATATCAATGGTTTGGAAATAGCAAAGTGCTACTTGTATGGCCATATAGGTTTCCAAAAAAAGCTAAGAACATGTAAACATTGGGTATTTCTAAACTCTGACAAAATTTAGAAACTATTTAGCATGGGTGTTTTTTGGCGGTTGTAGATGCGTAGCAGATTTTGGGGGTCAAAGTTCGCAAAAACAAAGTGTGTTTTAAAAAAAAATGTCAGCATATTTTATAATTGTTTTTATAGTAAATTATATGATATGATGAAGATAATGGTATCCTTAGAAAGACCATTTAATGGCGGGAAAAACTGAATATAATATGTGTGGGTACAGTAAATGAGTAAGAGGAAAATTACAGCTAAACACAAACAGCGCAGAAATGTAAAAAGAGCCCTGGTCCTTAACGGTAAGAAAATTGAAAAATGGTCTGGTCACTAAAAGGTTAATGTACCGCTATAATATTATTTAATTATTTTTTTATAATTCTTTATTTATGTAAACCACAGTCAGACATGAGGTAATCAGCATAATGACCTTCCAAGTTGACACCAATGCACATAGAGAATAGAAAATAGCATGTATGGTAATAGAAAGGACACATATCCGACTATGGTTATTTTGGGGTTTTAACGTCTTTTGGCTGCTGTGTTACAACTTATAGGGTAACGGACACCTATCCTAATAGGAGACCTAGGGGGAACACAGCAATTAACTGAATAAAGGTTTGATACATGAGCAAATCATAATAACCATGAGTCCTCATATGAGAAAAGAACAGCTTGCTAGCCTGGTAGATGGGAATGATTGAATTACTGTAGCTGGGGTGGGATGGGTGGTATGGAGCTAGCATGCCTGGGGCATATCCAGTCTCAGCCCAGTCAGGCCTCAACGGCATGGTTATAACCATGATCTCAAGAGGGAAAGAGGTAGAAAAATTACAAAATAATTTAAAATAACTAAATAAACTATATAAAAAGAACATTACAATGGGTATTTCAAAAAAGACAAAATACAAATTCTGAAAATCATATAATCGCCACGCTGGTCCCACTATTGTCTGGGATAAATGGGACTACAGTAACTGGGTTCCATACAGTGGCAGTAGGTGGAGCGTTGAGGCCTAAGCCTAGAGTAGTCAGGACAGCATCCATTTCCAATGCATCGAAAACCTTGTGCTCTGCATCTTGGTGCTGGATGAGCAGGGAGCAAGATGAGCCCCACCGAAACTTCTCGCCATGCATAGAAAGAATGGATGCCAGGAGTTGGAGAGACTTCCTCCATTGTAGAGGTCTGAGAAGAAGGTAAGTTCCATTTCTTAAATCGGTATGGCGTTTTCCCTCAAGTTGCATTTAGGAAGGCAGCTTTGTCTTGCCCGTTTTGGAACTTGACCAGGATGTCGCAGGTGGCCGAGGTCTTGGAGGCCTAAGGCTTAGGGAGGTGAAATATGCCATCTAGTAAGATACCTCTCGCTTGTTTTGGGAGCCGTACAGCCATGACCAGCCTGCGAAGGAAATACGGTAGTTCCATAGCTGTAACGCCATCTGACAATCCCCTAAACTTTAGATGCTTCCATCTCCTTTTATCTATCTGGGCTGCCAGTTGATGGGCTGTGTGGGCAGATGTAAGGTCGCTGAACTGTTTCTGTAGTTCTGACATTTGGATGGTGTGTGACTCTGTGGTCTGCTCCACTGTGGTGAGGCGGGCAGTGAACCCCCTTACATCATCTCTCATCTGGGAGATTTTAGCAGATAGGGTCTGAGGGAGTTCTGCCAAAAGAGTTGTGATCAGAAGAGAGGGTTTTGCAGTTGATTGCGTGCGCTTGGGCAGTCCCTTGTAACTCAAATCCTCCATGTTGAGGAGAGGGAAGTCATCAGATGCATCAGTGAAATCATCAAGGTCTGCCATGTCAGGCCTGGTCTCGCCATACGGCCCCCGCTACAGATCGCCAACATCAGCAGTAAATCTGGGTTGATCCAGCTGCAATTTTTTTTGTCTACCTCCCCATCGCTAATGGAGTAACTCCAGGTTTTGCTGGTTTTGGAAGTGCCCCTTATGATGCCCGATTCTGAGCCGTTATGTGCCGCACAGACAGAGCTCCGTGGGCCTGCAACTGCTTGCATCGAGAGCTAGCTTCGCCCCCCCTATAAAATTTTTAATGTATGGAAAAAGCATGTAACTACTTGCAAATCACAAAAAAAAAGGAAATGTGTCAAACTGTACTAACCTTCTCTATGGTCCTGACATGGAAAAATAAACAAAAACCTCATTGTCATTATAGTAACTCTGCTAGAGTGGCAACAATATTTATATTCTATATTTCTTTCTCAGACATCTACTGATATGTTGATGAATACATGCATTGTAACCCCATTATAAATCCAAGGAATTTGCAGAAGGCTCCAAATTGCTCTATGATATGGATGGCCAAATCAAGGATAGCGGTCAAGCAGTGCAGTTACAGTTTACTAATCCCCTGCTGTAAAAGGCAATTTCAGGAAACTGTTCGTTTCCAATGATCCTTCCACTCGCTTTTCTGCTAGACAAAGGATGCATTGCTGTCACTGTCACTACATTCAGTGGTGTATTTTGGTTGTGTGCTGCCCTAGGCATAATTAAACTCAGGCACCCCCTAATCTATATTTTCCCCACCCCTTCCTGTCAAGGCCACACCTCTTCCTGTTTAAAACCCACTGCTTAATGTATATACATACTCACACTACTCTAAACACATTCATAAACAAACACACACACACACAGCAAGTAGCCCTCTTTCATCCCTTACATGCTCAGGTGGGGTCAGTGGCACCGATGGTGGTACCTCCCTTTTGCCTTTGGATGTCCTGCTGCCAGGCTTCACATGATAGATATCCCCCCAAGTGCAGTGCAGGACGTGGTAACACATGGATGCTGCATCCTTGCACTGCCCTGCTCCTCTGCTATTCAGGAGGTGGGACTTCCTGGAGTGTAATGCCGGGCAGGCGGGGCATCAGCCGTGTAATTGCTACTCCCGCTTGCACACAGCAGACAGAGTGATATAATAAGGGCAGCCAGACTATTTTTAAGCACATCCAGACAGGCAGTATACCTGCTAAGAACATCCCCTCTTAGAGTGCACCATTATCTTATTGGGCAAATGCCCAGACGATTAGTAGAGGGGCATTGTGGGGGCAATGAATAATTTGTTTGCCACACCCCTGAAAACTGCCGTCCAAGTCAAACGCCTTGTTAGCCTTGTGATAGAGACAGTATTAACTACATTAACAGGGTTATTTACTAAGGTGAGCATCCAAAGTGAATTCAAAGAGAATTTCAAATAGCTGACTTTCTCCGGTTTGGCTTTTCTGACCATAAATCACGTCAACTCTCAGAGCACCACCTACTGTTTAAAATAGACGCTGTATATAAATAAGGGAATGCTTAAATGGTTTGATATTACACCGGAGAATAGTGGCACGGCAACAATATATAATAATATTTTATATAATAATAATATATAATAATACACATGTAAAAATCGTTGAGTATACATTTTAAATATTTAGATTTAACACTCAAATTCAACATTCAAATATAAGGAGTACCAAGCCTTTTAATCTAAAACATTGCTGTTTAGTAGATATTTTTGAAGGGCTAAACATGCCTTTGGTGGCTGCCTTCCTGACAGTCAATAGAGGTGCTTGTGCTGCAACTACTGAGTTTCGTTTGGTCATGTGATGTTCGACGGACATGAGGATGTCTCATGTCATCAAATGCAACTCATAAGGAAGCATAGATTCAGTGCTTCCGTATGAGAAGCATTTCATTGAACCTGAGCCTAGGGCTCACAGTGCATGCGCATCTTGTCCCCGAAGCTTCTCTATGAGGAGCATTGGAATGGACAATCATTGTGGAAGTGACATCTCCAGGATGATGTTGTAATAGGAGGAGCGAGACAGAGTGAGTGGTAGGTAGTAAGTAAAACCTTTTTGTAATATATTTATTAAAGGTTAAAAGATTGAATTTAATATGTACTAGTACAATACAGCATTAGGAATACGTATGCCGGGAATGCCATAAGAGTTATTTTGAAAAGAACAATTTGTAAATGGGAGCAGGCAAAGTTGTTGCTAGGGTGGGAATTTGGGGCTGGATATGGGTATCCTATCGCCCCAGATCTCTGCAGTTGTTGAAAGGGACAGGAGGATATTATTGTTTTTCTTATTTTTACTTTTCTCAATAATTATAAGAAGAAGATATATTAGTAGTATAGTTCTATGTTAGGCTATTTAGGGGACGACCCTCAAGTGATTGTTGGGAGGGGTGCTAGGGAACAGAACTGTTGCACGCACCTCTATTAGTTAGGTAACATGGTGGGATTGCATTGATGAACCGTCTGTGTATCATGTGCTATTTTTCAGCTACTATTTCACTGAGATCCATCAGAGTATCAGTAACACAAACGTCATGGGTAGAAAGAAGGTGACATTACATCGAGAGACAGTGATATGTCATAACACATCCCCACCTCTCTGTAGTGATCCATTTACACCAACAGCATATAAACAAGAAGGAACGGGAGGAATCAAAAATTGTTGAAGTAGTTAAACATGATTACAGTGTTTAAGGCTGTAGATGTTAATAGTTATATCATTTTCTATAGTTACATAGTTACATAGCCGAAAAGAGACTTGCGTCCATCAAGTTCAGCCTTCCTCACATTTGTTTTTTTGCTGTTGATCCAAAAGAAGGCAAAAAAAAAACCAGTTTGAAGCACAATTTTGCAACAAGCTAGGAAAAAAATTCCTTCTTGACCCCAGAATGGCAGTCATATTTATCCTTGGATCAAGCAGTTATTACCCTACATTGAACGATTATATCCTTGAATATTCTGTTTTTGCAAGTATGCATCTAGTAGCTGTTTGAACATCTGTATTGACTCTGATAAAACCACTTCTTCAGGCAGAGAATTCCACATCCTGATTGTTCTGCCTTAGACAAAATCTTCTTTGTTCCAGTCTAAACACATGGCCTCGTGTCCTATGTAAAGTCCGGTTTGTGAATAGATTTCCACACAATGGTTTGTATTGGCCCCGAATATATTTGTATAATGTTATCATATCCCCTCTCAGACGACATTTTTCTAAACTAAATAGGTTTAAATTTGTTAATCTTTCTTCATAGCTGATATGTTCCATTCCTTTTATTAATTTTGTAGCCCGCCTCTGCACTTTTTCTAGTGCCATAATATCCTTCTTTAGAACAGGTGCCCAAAATTGCACAGCATATTCAATATGTGGTCTTACCAGTGATTTATAAAGAGGCAAAATGATATTCTCGTCCCGAGAATCAATGCCCTTTTTAATGCATGACAATACCTTACTGGCATTGGCCACTGCTGATTGACATTGCACATTGTTGCATAGTTTGTTGTCTATAACAATTCCCAAGTCCTTTTCGTGTGTTTTTATCCCTAATTCGCTTCCATTAAGGGTATACATTGCTTGTGTATTCTTTACGCCGAAGTGCATAACTTTGCATTTTTCAACATTAAATTTCATCTGCCATTTGAGTGCCTTGTCCTCCAGTCTATTACTGCAACAAAGTAATATCTTGCTCACATTGTATTATTTTACAAAGTTTTGTGTCATCTGCAAACACTGAAACATGACTTTCAATGCTGTCTTCAAGATCATTTATAAACATGTTAAATAGAAGGGGTCCCAGAACAGACCCCTGAGGGACACCACTTGCCACCTCTGTCCAGCTTGAAAATTTACCATTAACGACAACTCTTTGTACTCTGTTTTTAAGCGAATGTTCTACCCAAGAACACACATTTTCATCTAGACCCATTTCCTTGAGTTTGAACACTAATCTATTGTGTGGAACTGTATCAAATGCCTTGGCAAAATCCAACGAGATCACATCCACTGCAACACCCTGATCTATACTTCTACTTACTTCTTCGTAGAACGCAATCAAGTTAGTTTGACATGACCTGTGCTTCATAAAACTGTGCTGATGTTTGCTGATAACCATGTTCTTCTCAAGGAATTCTTGAATATTATCCCTTAATAACCTTTCAAATATTTTACCAGCCACAGAAGTTAAGCTCACAGGTCTATAAGTTCCAGACAAGGATTTTGAACCCTTCTTGAATATAGGAACCACATCTGCCTTCCTCCAATCCTCCGGAACACTTCCTGAAAGAAAAGAATCTTGAAAGATTAAAAACAGAGGTTCACTTATTTCTACACTTAGTTCCTTAAGTACACGTGGATGGATACCGTCAGGCCCTGGAGCTTTGTTTATATTAACTTTCTTTAGTTGCTGCAGCACCTTGTCTTGAGTTAACCAATTACAATTATTCTGCAAGTTTTTAGTAGCAATCATTTGCACATCTATTGCCATGGGTTCTTCCTTAATATATATATATATAGCAATTCAAAGTGCTAACTCATACATTTAAAGCACTGAACAATTCCAGCCCCTCTTATATCTCTCTTATATCTCTTCACTGATCCAGAGGTATGCCCCTCCTCGTACCCTCCGCTCTGCCCGCAACCACCTCCTGACCGCTGCTCGCACCCGTACGGCCAACTCACGCTTGCAGGACCTCTCACGGGCGGCTCCTCTCCTATGGAATAACTTGCCTACTGCCATCAGACTCTCCCCTAGTCTTCAATCATTTAAGGGCCTTAAAACCCATCTCTTCAGGAAAGCGTATGGCCTCCCAGAGTAATCTCTCCCTTACATACCTGTCTCTTGCTCTCCTATGGGATAGTGCTTTGCTCTCTCCTCCAGCTCTGCTTCACTCCTACTTGATATTTCCTATCCTAATGTTTCTAATACCCCACCTCCTATAGACTGTAAGCTCATTTGAGCAGGGTCCTCTTCAACCTATTATTCCTGTAAGTTTTCTTGTAATTGTCTTATTTATTGTTACATCCCCCCCTCTCAAAATATTGTAAAGCGCTACAGAATCTGTTGGCGCTATATAAATGGCAATAATAATAATAATAATAATAATAATAATAATAATAATATACGGAGGAGAAATAGTTATTTAAAATTCCTGCCTTTTCCTGGTCTTCATTAACTAACAATTGCAATTTTACACCATGAATAAGAAAATGTTCAAATATTAATAATGCACAGATTATGAGGGTTTAAAAAAGCTATACTGAAAAAGATGTATGTGATAAACATGAAGAAATAATGGTCCAACGGAAGTCTAAGAAAGAGTTTATATAAACGGCTTTTTGAAAAAAGAAGGATACAAACTGACGATCCGCAACTTACACATAGCTAAGCAGCTAATGCCCCTGTATTGGAAGCAGGCCTCAGCCGTGCCAATGTCTCTCTGGTTTACCAGGTTGGTGGAACTGAGGGTTCTTGAGGAACTTTGGCGCTCTGCATAGGATAGAACATAGGCACATATGGATACATGGGCTCCATGGCTCTTAACTGCCTACTCTGCCGAATTTCGAGACTAGTATGTGGGAAAAGCAGGCAGTACATTGGGTACTGAGTGGGGGGAGGGCGGATGAATGGGACTGGGTGGGTCCTGGCTTGTCTCTGCCTTGTGGGGGTGGTGGTGCATAACATTTTATTTTTTTCAAATTATTTAATATTTTAGGATAAACTTAAAAAAAGTTTTCATATTTAAAAAAAAATTCTATCACTCAAATTTTTGATATATTGATATAATTTTTTTAATATTTGATTCTGTTAGTGTATTATAATAGCTATTATAGCTAGTTAGATTAACCACCCCCAACATTTAATTGAATTAAGCATTTTACCCATCTTATTTCCCACAGCATGCCACTGCCACTCCTCCATTGGTTGAGATCCCAATACTGATGCTCTCCGTCAAGCCGATGCTTCCTCATAGGGAAGCACTGGCGGGTCAATGCATATGCACAAGTTGATGAAAGAGCTCCTAGCCTAAGATATAATCTAGAGAAAAGCTACTTTGAAGAAAAGGATGAAAATTATTTTCTAAATGGGTGGGGGCTTGTTTAGGTTGGGTTTTTTCGAAGCAAAAGTTCCTGTAATGATAATAATGTGAGACATGATGATAATAAAAGAGGTGGGCCAGGGATGCAATTGAGTCACTGCCAGAAAAAGGATGTGTCCACCAGAATTACTGCCAGGTCAGTCTGGCATGACTACAATGTTTCAGAGCCCTGAGGGTGGCGCGAGTGGGTTCAATGATGCACTCGTGCTACGCATTTAAGGGAAAGTTTCTTGGTGTGCCCAACAGAGAGACAGCAGGGAACAAAGTCTGGACAGTGGAACATGACCCAAAAATCGTACTGTCTCGACAGAATTGGAAGGGTTGGGAGGCAGGTATATACGCATCTGGTTTTGTGGCCATCAGTAAATAGGTGGGACTAAGAAGCTACTACAATAAAAGGATGTAGGAGCAGGTATGGTAGATTCCAAAATAAGTTATGAAATGCTCATTATCAGCTAACTTCTCCAACATACTTTAATGAGTTTAAAATCTGATGGAGCTGAAAGAATTTTTAAAGGGACACTCCAGGCACCCAGACCACTCCTGCCCATTGGAGTGGTCTGGGTGCCAACTCCCACCACCCTTAACCCTGCAAGTGTAATTATTGCAGTTTTTATAAACTGCAAAAATTACCTTGCAGGATAAGTCCTCCTCTAGTGGCTGTCTATCAGACAGCCACTAGAGGGACTTCCGTGTTCTTAGAACAAGAAAAGTGTTTTAAATAACGCTGGACGTCCTCACGCTATGTGAGCACCTCCAGCGTCGCCGAAATCTCCATAGGAAAGCATTGTATAATGCTTTCCTATGGGGAGGTCTAATGCGCGGCCATTGTCACGCATCCACATTAGGTCTCCCCCGCTGGCTGACATTGGCAGGGGGGAGCATAGGTGGAGCCTGACCCAGCACCGAGGGACATCGGCACTGTACTCCGGTAAGTCACTGAAGGGGTAAGTCACGGATGGGGGGGGGTGGGGGGGGGGGTGGGAGAGGGGCACTGCAGGGTCCTGCAGTGCCAGAAAAAAAAATGTTTTCCTGGCACTGGAGAGTCCCTTTAAGAGTTGAAAGGGAAGATTTCACGAAAACTTTTTATCGACAAGATGAGTATATAAACTACAAAGTTTGTACTTTTAGGCTTAAATGTGGAATTTAAAATTAGCCCTACCCTACCCCTAAACCCTACTCCTTTAAAAGGAACACACCTAGAACCATAACCACAACAGCCCACTGTAGTGGTTATGGTGCAAGGAGTGACTTGGCGCCATCCCGCAGTAAGTAGTCCATTTTAGTTCAGTTTACACAACTTAACGGGGTCCCCCAGGAGTCAGCACCACATTTTGTCTTCTCCTGCAGGAAGAGAAAGATGTCTCTATAGATTAAAGCATGAGCAATCAAGGACCATGCTCACTGTCAAAGATTACTGGCACTCTCAGCCAATGGCCAGCTTAGCTCTGCAGAGATAACAAAATTCTTCTTCTGAAGAAGAGTAAAAGTAGGAGTTGTCAGCCTGGGGGGACCAGTGTAAATTGTCAAATAATGCTAAAATGATTTGACTACTTACCGTGAGATGACATCAGGGAATTTGAGACACCATAACCACTACATAAATGATGTAGTGGTTATGGTTCTTGGCATGCTTAGCTTTAATGGTGTGTCTGCGGCTTGCATTAAGTGTCAGAATTTTGAACTGACTATAATTGATTCAATAAAGAGGCTCATTCGTTGAAGGACATGGCTGTCATGGCATTGAAGGGTGCAGCATGTCCCATGTTTTCTTCTAATTATTGTCTTTTAAAAAACATTTATTGTGTTTTATTGAATATTGGCAAATCTTGCTCACTAGTAATACCTACCTAATTCAGTGACCATTGTTTATCTCAGGTGTTTTGTGTTTAACATGCTTTAATGGGGAAAGGTGACACAACTGATTTTTTATAATTGATTTAAACACCTCACTTTTTTTTTATAAATGTTTTTTAAATTGCATTAGAGTGTGCTTAATCCTGCTGCTATTAAAATATCTTAATGAAAATTAATATAATGAAACGGCTTCAAGACATGGTTTAAGTAAACTTGCTGTGATAACGGAGCATTCTTTTTCTCCACAATTCTTAGCAATTTTCTTCAATTCTTTATAGTATCATAAGTTACATAACTTACATTTTAGACAATATAAAACCTTAAGAAAATCTTCATATCATTCTTCGTAAGATTACAGAAACCCTGGAATCATCTAATACTTTTTTATCCATCATCCTAGTTATATCTACCATTATGTCCCCACTCGTTTGAACACTTTGCATTTGATATGTATCTTCATAATTACATTTCTCATATATCTTCTTTTACAATTGTATATGTATTATAATATGTGATCTGTTTTATGTACTCAACTACATAAATGTTTAAATAAAAAAATAAAAAAAACAAGATAGTATAAAAAAATATTTACATTCTATTGGCTCTTATTACTTTGTTTTATTTTAAAACAGCTTCTTTATATTACTCTGTAAAAAAAAAGACAATAATTTATCCATTTTATGTAGTTATACATAAATGTATGTGTGTATTTTTTAATTATATATTAAAATGTTGATAAATATTTTTTTTTTAAATTGAATTATTTAATATAAACACATATGCTTTGACACATAATAAAAGTACAGTAAATATACAACTAATATGTAAATTGCCCTTTTATAACTGTAAATGAACATCAAGGTGGTGACACAGTTTAACCCCCATTGGCTTAAAATCTGAATCACTGAAGGGTGATCCATCTGGAATAGACTGAGATAAGAGGTGTCCTGTGTTAATAAACAGACTTCCTCTACACCTCACCAGCGCTTTCCTTTTCTAAACAATCTTCCTTTAATGTTTGTGCACTGTTTTTTCCATTAACTCAGCCGTCAAGCCGTGGGGGGGAGAAGGGGGGTTTGTGGGGAGGAGCGACATTGCTGGATGCAAAGCACGTTTTAAACTAAAGCTGGACACCTGCTTGGGAAAAGAAAAAACCCTGACAATAAAGTCCTCACTTCCTTCAACGGCAATCACTCAACTCAGTATTGAAATTAGAGGAACAAGGAAGGATCTCTTTCGTCTACACGCTTCTTTGAAAAAAGAAAAAAAAATATCCTTGGTAATAAAGTAGATTTTTAATTTTTTTTTATTATTATAAATGGCTCAGGAATAAGGAATAGGGAAGAAGCAAAATTATCCTTGAGTTAAAAGACTATTATAATTCTATATTATAGCAACATTTTTCATAAATAAGATAGATCAATGAACGATAAATACGTATATGATTCTACTGGTGATTTATTTTAATAGGTTCACAAACACTGCTGTAAAAATAAAATATCATAAAAATAAAATGGAAAAATAAAAATATTAGTTTTATAGACCCATACACACGTAGCTTAATAGAGTCATACATACACTTATCCAAATACTCCCAGACCTTCAGAAGAATTGATTTTAACGCAACCCTGGGTATGGGTCTATATAAAAAATCTTCATCTTTTGAATGAGGCATCTGGTTAACATAATTTAAATTTCTATTGAAAGCCACTCCTGTTTGTTAGGTTTTTTTTTTTTTTGTTTTTTTTTAAGGGTGAGAATCTGTAAATAAATTTAAAAAAAAGAAAGCCTCAGAGGCACGTGTTTCCGAATGAAACACACAGACATAAAACGTTGCAATTCAACAACATCTACAGAACACGCACAGCAGAAACAGATTGTGCTAACACTTGAAGGAGACATTAAGGATTAGGACTGGAAGAGAGTGATAGAAAGTAATGCAGAGAGGAAGTGGTAGTAAACACGTCCCTACATCAGCTAGTCATCTGCTAACAAGCTGTAAAGATCCCCAGTGACAAGTTGTCACATTAGTTTAGTGAAAGTGAAGCAGCACTTATCCCCTTTCCTGTGCTTAATCTCTCCCTGTGCCTCAGAGAAACATGCTACTGCGTTTAATAGGATTAGTTTAGTTCACTTTCTCCTGTCCTTTTTTTTAGTTTTTTTTTTTGTTTATACAATTCTATTTCCATCAATTCAAGATCTTTTGAAAGAGGGAAATCTGGCCTGCTGTGCCACCTCCACCACCTCAATGAAACCAGGACTTCAACGCGTTTCTCTGAGAAGCCTCAACTTAATTAGTTTGCAGACGTCCCTGCACGGGATCTATCACATTTATTTACATTTTTATTGAAGAGCGCTGTAGGGACAGGGAAACAGAGAAACGTTGTTTCCGTAATGTTCACGCTAACGGATATGTTGTTGCTTTAGGCAGTAGATCGGTTTACACTTTAACACACAGGTGCGTTCAAATTATTTTAGTTAAGGACAAATTTAATCTGTTGTGCAAAAATTACATGGTATATGGATTAAAATGTAACATGTACCTAGCCAAAATGCAGAATTTTACAGATTTACTTTTGTTTATGTTTTATTCATATCAATTCTGGAATATGGTTTTATTTTCATTCAAATGTTAACTAACTTTAGAAGTTTTATCTCCTGCTCTTTAAATTTAACTTTAATTACCCACAGGAGGCTCCTGCAGCGTCTAGATTAAACAGACTGTGCAATAAAGGAGCCTAAAATACCTAGGTTCCTTTTCAGGAAATGTTTAGGAAGGCTGTGTGAGTCAAATGCAGGGAGTTGTGATTAGGACTGCATAAACAAAGTGATTTAACTCCTAAATGGAGGGGCATGGTCTATACTCCAAAACTGCTTCATTAGGCTAAAGTTCTTTTGGTGCCTAGAGTGTCCTTTAAGCTGTGGAGCTCACAGATATGGGAAGATAACCTCCCCCTCTGTCTAAAAGCAGCCAGCACTTTTATAAACTGCAATTAAGATGAGAAGCTCCTGACACATAAAGCACTACAGCAAGCTGAAGTGCTTTATGTGTGTGGAGTGGTCATTTCACTGTCAGTAGGAAAACAGTTTAATAATAATTATAATAAATATAACATAGGAAGAATAGCTGGAGTATAAATTTGGCAGGTGCCTGTTGTTGAGGATGAAAACAATCAATAAGTGAGCTTCCTTTGAAATGTCTACTCATATAGGGGTTCAATCATTAAACAGCAAATTATATTGAAATGATAATTTAATTGAACACATTAGGACAAAACAGCAGATTTGAAAATGTCTTCAGTTCAACTAAAGAAAATAATTAAAAAAAAAGGATTGCACACAACCTGAAGTCTCAGTCGGTGCACACACACCAGAAAACCACTATATAGAAAAACAAGTGCTACAGGCACACAACAGCTTCTTAAAACCAAGCAACTTGATTAGTTCAAGAGATAAACAAGTGACAACATTTCGGCTACACTATGAGACCCTTGTGAAAGATCTATCTGGGCCTGGAATTAAGTGATTGTTGCAAATCAGTGATGTCAGAACTTAACTATCGGCCTCTCCGATATCCGACACTTCCGGGTTCACGGACCAATGACACACACCCTTCTCTGACGCGGCTTCCTCGCCCTACTTAGAGGAACCGCGCCAGAATCAAAGTGCTTGGTTATTTTGAAGCTTCCTATCTTCAGACCGGCTACAAGAAATCTCTCGATATACAGAGATTACATGTGTACCGAACCAGGACTGTTTATACCGCTGCCCTCCTTTCTCCAATGCTTTGACTTCCGATTACCTTTGGAACCTTCCGGCTTCGTAAAGCCTCCAAGTAACGGCAAGTTATAAATTGGATTAATTCCTTACTACTGGCACCTCTATTTTTCTTCGTGCCTCCTGAGTTCTATTCATCGGAAAGCTATCATTATATTCCATACCTGACCTCATCTCATCTACTATCTTCATATTGTATTCCTTAAGCTGCATGGACTTATTTGATCAAACTGTCTTCATTCCTTAAAGCTACAGGAACTCATCTCACCTACTACCTTCATATTGTATTCCTTAATGCTACAGGGACTTATCTCATCTACTATCTTCATATTGTATTCCTTAAAGCTACAGGAACTCATCTCATCTATTATCTTCTTTTGTATTCCTTAAAGCTTCAGGAACTCCTCATCAAACGACCTTCATTCCTTAAAGCTTAAGGAACTCACTTCATCGAATTGTCTTCATATTGTATTCCTTAAAGCAATAGGAACGCTCCTCATCGAACTATCTTCATATTGTATTCCTTAAAGCTGCAGAAACTCATCTCATCGAACTATCTTCACTTTTTAAGCTGCAGGAACTTATTTCATCAAACTGTCTTCATACCTTAAAGGTACAGGAACTCTTCTTCTCAAACTATCATCATATTGTTCCCTTAAAGCTACAGGAACTCTACTCTTCAAACTTTCTACATATCGTGTTCCTTAAGACTACAGGAACCCTTCTCATTGAATTTATCTCAACAAATTATATTCATATTGTATTCTTCAAATAACAGGAATTGTTCTCAACAATTACTTCTAATAAAACCTTATTGAAGAACTAATCTTTCTTTCCTAATTATTAATCTAAAAAACCTAAAGGGTTTTCCTAACTTTATTTCTGCAGTTGAGTTCCACTCCAAATCCATAGAAAGCATAACAGGTGAAGCTGTTAGAAACCCGGGGAATCATATGCCCTAACATAGGAATCCCATAAAACAGGACGCAGGTGGGCAAGGCACAGGGGGCATGATAGTGATGCATATACGTCACTGGTGCCCCCAAAAAAGTGAGTGGATGCCAGGCTGGTGCCTTCCAAAGGGTGAATGCACGCCGGGCGGCTTGTCAATCACACAGGCTGGCCCACTGAGGGCAGGCCATGCAGTAAACACTGTTTAATTTACAGCTTTTGTCCTAGTACCCTTAGTTTAGTGGAAGTGAATCTAATGATGCGCTCGCGCTATGCTTTTTGGGAACAGTTCCAAAAGTGGGAACCCAGGAAACCCAGGACAGGACCCTGAAATTGGTACTGTCAGGCCATAATTGGGACGATAGGAAGGCATGCTCTCTACAACATGGGTGGCCAAAAGTTAGATCCCCACACGTTGTAGAACTGCAACTTCCATGATGCTTTGTGTGCCTGAAGAATGACAAAGCATCATTATTTACATTGCAGCTCTAAGTCAGTCCTCAGTGGCTGTCTACCAGACAGCTACTAGAGGGCTTCCGGAATCCAAACGGACATTTGGTCCATTATCTGATGCTGGACGTCCTCACGGACCTCCAACGTCAGATTTTCCCCATTCCAAAGGATTGAATAATGCTTTCCTATGGTAATGTCTAATGCGCGCGCGGCCATTGCATGTGCATTAGGTCTCCCCTGACGCCGTCAGCCGCGTGGGCGGAGCCTTACCCGGTGCCGAGGGACCTCAAGGCTGAATTCAGGTAAGTGGCTGAAGGGTTTTTAACCCCTTCAGCCCTGCTAAAGGAGGGGTGCGAGGGAGGGTGGGACCTATTAACCCTATAGTGCCAGGAAAACAGCTTTGTTTTCCTGACACTACAGGATCCTTTTAAATAGATAAGTTACACTTATGGTGTTATTTACTGAACTCCGAACTGTAGCAGATTGAAATCTGAATGACAAAACTAAGGTTAATGACTAGAGCTGATTTGGAAAATATATTTCGAAATCAGCCGTTTTCGTCAAAATTTGCTATTCAAAGATCACAATTCATAGTTTAGTGAGTAACAATTGAATATAGAGCCGTATGATTTTAAGAAAACCATTCATGCTTGTCATGCTGTAGATTTTGATTCATGTTTTTGTTTTATGAGAGTGTAAGATATCTAATCCATTTTGCTTTTCTGAAAGCTAAAGTATACCATTTGATTTGTTATATTTTGCATCCAAAAAAGTTTAGGGATATGTACTGCAGGATTTAATAGAAGCAAAATGTAAATCAAAATAATGGCAGGTTTCTGTTTATAAGGAAGGGGATCTTTATAAGCCTTTCAGTACGAGGGTGAACGGCTATAGATCCTGCGTTGTTTGTGACCTGTTTGTCTCATATCTAACCCTTCTAGAAGCAGTCAAAGAAACAGTGCTGACTCTTACTAACCATCACCTCCCGAAAGCCATTATCTCATCGTGCTCACACACACTACCTGATGCAGCTTGTCAGCAGATCAGATGCTGGAGAAGAAAAGGAGAGATTTATCCAGGATGTGAATTGTCAACTCTCCTACAATCAGCTGCGTTCTGTTGGTTTAGAGAGAGAAAATGATAGAAACATCTACAAGTGATGCATTTTCCAACTTATTTTATTTGAGCAAAGGATGTGAAACTATTAGACAGCATACACTTCACGTTTTCATTTCATAGCTTAAAGCAGGCGCTCAGAAAGAAAATGTATTTTTATCGACGTAGCAATTCTAATTCATATTTTTAATTTTAATTTGTTTTTAATTCTCTCACTCTCAGCAGCTTTTAAATCGGAACAGTCAGTTTCTGAATTCCTCACCCAGATAAATACTACTAAAGTGTTTTCTTAGGTATGTAGTGCAGAGGAGTTAGGTAAAAATAAACCTACCCTCAGATCCCTTATGCGTCTGGGGCAATGTCCCACTTTTAGTTAGCTACCTGGTTGTGCAACAGACATATGTTGCGATTTATGATAAAACTGAATTCCTAATAGTACAGAGTGCTTCTGCCTCCCAGTCCCTACCCCAGGCCAGGAAAGGGTAAATAATCTTTTAAACACTTAACTGATTCCACGGTCGAGGCACCTCGGCGAGGGATTGTGCTCCTCCTTCTTTAACGTCAGCCGATGAGGGAGAATAGAATGCACCGCACGTTCCTTAGGCCTTCACAGTATGAGTGCAGGTGACATATGTAAAATATGCACAGAGTTGACATCAGGCAATGTCACGTGTGCTGGGGGGTAATTTACCTTCGGCGGTCAAGTGCAAGTAACTCTCGATGTTCTGAAACACTGCACATCAAGACTCCTGCCTCCATGACCACTTCAAAAAGCATAAGTGGCCATGATGGGTAAAATAATCCTTTAATTATGGAGATATTTTAATAAGTACGTAAATAAATAAACAAACAAGGTTTCCTTGTGCAGTCTCAGTGTTCTTAACTCATTCCATAAACCCATGTCAAGTAAGTACCATAAAAAGACAAAATAAAAAGATGACACATTTCTCCTTTACAAAAAGCTGTAAGAAATAAAATACTATTTATTGCCTGGATTATCCCTTACTGCTTTTCAAATTCTCAACGACATTGATTATCTTATAATTGTAAAAAAAAAAAGGTCTTGTAATCAACAAAATGCAGGCCTTCCTATAGCCCACCCTTGACCCCCCACAACCAATTCAGTCCTCAGGACAGGTGCAACTTATCTTTTCCCACTTTTTGCTGGTCCCGATGGTTCTTCTCTCACGGCGCTGCCATTTTTGTGTTCCTAACATGGCAGCGTGGGGAATGCTACTTTCTGCACTTTCTTGGGCGTGTGTGGCAAATGACGAGTACGCCCAAGGCCTCCAGCAGACCTGTGTTGACCCTCCCAATTGTGCAAGCAGTCCCTACTTTTCCTTATGTATAACTTTAAAAAAGTGTAATTTTGAAAAACCAAACAAGTCAACTAAGGGAGGGGGAGGTGGAACAAGCCAATATTTAAAAAAAAAATAAAGTGCCAGATCCGCTTCAAAAGACAACTGTCACAACCGAAGGTCTCCCTGTTTCTGTTCTGTGCAGGGAGTGCAGCAGGGAAGACCACAGAGACTGACAGTTTTCAAACATAATATACTAAAGATAGGGATGAGTTTTTCTCACTTTTTCATTGCATATATTGTATCCAGGCAATATATTACCTTCTGTGCTTGTTTTATTTTTACATTGTGTTAAAAGAAAACACACACATAAAGCACTTCAGCCTGCAAAAGTGCTTTTATGTGTCTGGTGTCTCTCATATTTAAGTCAGTTTACAAACATTTCAATAGAAATCGGCTTGCAAAGGCCACAGAGAGGAGAACTGCAGTTTTTACAAGCTGTTCTTTCATATGACCCAAAGAAAACAAGCAGAAAAAAGATACATGCATGTTTTTTTTTGCATGTTATATCTACTAAACCAGTGGTAGTCAACCCTTTTCTACCTACCGCCCACTAATGCATCTTTTTGGTTGAAAAAATGTCCTTACCGCCCACCAGTTTTCGCGCAAATGCAGAATATTTTTAAGAAAGGAGGGTGTTTTAAAAAAAATAAATGTACGTACATTTATCTTTTTATTTCTACTTAATGCAGGTTTATAAGGTTTTTAACTTTATAAAGTTTAATGAGAAAACAATAAAGTAAATTGAAATTACCTTTACTAGTGATTAATGAGATCCTTGAGGTTGATGCTGCGAGACTAAATATTTGATATCTGGTTCGATTTTCGTAAGGAACAAACGAAGGTCTCTTTCAGTGATATTCAGACGACTTCTCTGTTTGCGCATAATATGATTTCTCATTTGTGCGTCAGCTCATCTCCTCTCCCTCCTCAATTCCCCTCCCCACCTTTTTTTCCCCTTTTTTCTATTTTTTAACCTTCCTTATAGCAATGCCCAGTAAGAAGGCTGAGCTAGGTAGCCCACTTACTATAGTCCACTATAACAGACAGGCACACATACAGACACACATACAAGACACACACACAAAGACACATACATACACACACACACACGACACACATACAGACACACATACGACACACACACACACATACAAGACACACACACACACACACAAGACACACGTACAGACACATACACACATACAGACACACATACACACACAAGACACACATACATACACACACAAAGACACAGACAGGCACACATACACACACACACACATGACACATACATACAAACAGACATGCACACACACACACAAGACACAAATACGACACACATACAAGACACACACACACACATACAAGACACACACACACAAGACACACATACAGACACACAGACAGGCACACATACACACATACATACACACACACAAAGACACAGACAGGCACACATACACACAAGACACATGCATACAGACAGGCACACATACAAACAGACACACACAGACATGCACACACACATGCAGACACACATATAAGACATACATAGACACACACACATGCAGACACACATACAATGACACATACATACAAAGACAAGACACACATATATACAGACAGACACATACACACACACACAAGACATACATACAAACACACACACAAGACATACAAAGACACACACACACACACACACACACACACAAGACATACCTACAAAGACACACACACACACACAAACAAACACACACATTATATTTAAGTTACCCTCCTGTTTCCTACCTTTAAGGTGCAGGAGGGTGACTTTTCCTGGGGTCCAGTGGTGGCTCAGGTGGATGGGAGTCAGAGTTCCGACTCTGACTCCCTCTGCTTCCTCCCGCGCGGCTCTCAGTTTTAGCTGGGAGGAGTGACCGGGGAATCACTTCCTCCCAGCTCTGTGATGTCATCACAGGGGGCCCGGTCGCGCTGTTAAAGCGCCCAGCGCTGACCGGGCCCCCTTACAATCCGCATCCATCGGGTGGCCCTGACAGCATGGGCCACCCGATGGGCACTTTGGAAGGCGGCCCCGGCGGTTTACCGCGCGGGCCGGAGCCGCAAATGGTCACGGCGGTACCCAGTTGCACGGGTACCGCCGGCTCGCACCCGCCCGCCCGCACGATCAACCTGGAAATCCCTACCACCCACCTGGAATCCTGAAACGCCCACTAGTGGGCGGTAGGGACCAGGTTGACGAACCATGTACTAAACTGTTAAAAAAAATAATGCATTTGCTAGCTAGCTCATAGGCTGAGAGCATTAGCTGATCGTTCTCAGCCAATCAGCTAAGCCAATCAAATTGTGATATGATGGTTTGACTCCCTAACATAGGGTGGTGTAAGTAAGACCCAACACCATAACCACTACAAAGTGTTGTAGTAGTTATGGTGCTAGGAGTGTTCTTTTAAAAACATACTCATTCCATATGCTTTATAGTAGCAACATAAAGTCTAGCTTGAAGAAAAAGCAACTACTGGAAAGCACCCATTGTAAATACAGCAATATAACAGAACTAGCTCATTCCCTGTCTGCTACATTTTCTTTTTGAAACACAATTAGGGATTATTCTAGCTTTAGTGACTGAATAATCTAAATTTTATTAACGACAGGAGGCGAATATTTGCTTATCTTTCTTTACTGAACCTCCCAGCAGCAAAGAAATAGTTAACAGTAATGTAAAACAATTCAACCAATCAGAGTGTATAACAGTATTATATGATGACATCAAGCTCCTCCCATATCCTCTTTCTTGCTGTAGCCGACGATACGAGTGTCAACCATGTAAACCGTAAGTATGAACTGTGGACTAAGTCGAGGTCCTGATGTAGTCAACCATGTAAACTTTTCAACGTGATTGATGGATCCATATATCCCAAGTGTTGGTATTTTTTCACGCTAAGGGGAAATAGAGGAAAATCATGAGAGTATAGGTTCTCATACTAGATGAATGCAATTTATGGCATGCACATTAGGAACAACAATTTTAATACCTTTCATGTAAAATATGTTGAGAATTGAACTCTTGGTTAGAGTGTTGTGTCGTGAACCTATGACAGGTGGTGTATAAGTGTGTGTGGAACAGATTTACTAAAACATATGTAGTAACTTACCTTAGGGCGGGTATAAAGAAAGGAGGGAAAATATTCGCCTCCTGTCGTTAATAAAATTTAGATTATTCAGTCACTAAAGCTAGAATAATCCCTAATTTTATGGGAAGACAGGAGGCTTCATATTTGCTGTTTTAACGCTCCTATATGATCGAAGATGCAGCATGTGGCATAGGTTTGAAATAGAATGTACGAAAGGTAGACTCCCTGGACCAATCCGCAGACGACAAAATGTCTGAGAGGGAGCTACCTGCACGAAAGGTTGAGGATGCGGCTGCTCCTCTGACTGAGTGTGCTCCAAAAGAAGAGTCAACACCTGCTTGGGCTAGTATCCATCTGATCCACCGTGCGACGGTGGGGGCCGACACTGGTTTGTGTGGTTTGACATAGGACACGAGAAGGGGTCCTGTAGGTGGACGCAGAGGGGTTGTGGCATCTATATAATGTCTTACGCAGAGCGCCACACAGAGTGACTGTCTATTTGGAAAATAAGGGTAGAAAACAGATGATGAATTAGTCTTTGTACGCCTGGTAATATGAAATGTAACGCCTTCAGGCGAGAAGACGATGGCGTGGAAATCGAAAGCTCGAATGTCTGAGACCCTACGGAAGGATACCAGACATAGGTGTAAGGCCAGTTTGGCAGAGAGTTGACGCAACGTCAAATTCTCATTAGAGGGCCAGGATTCTAAAAGGGAAAAAACCTGAGTGACATCCCTGAAATTGGAGTATTTAGGAACAGGGGGTCTGGCCATCCTGATTCCTCGTAAAAGTCTACAAACCGACGGGTGTTTTCCTATTGATGCATTATCAATAGGGTTGTGGGCCGCAGAAATAGCTGATCTAAAAACGTTAACAGATCTATAGGATTTGCCTTGGTCAAAAAGGGTAGATAGGAAATTTAGAATGATCGTCAAAGGTGCTGAAAAGGGATCGGTATCCCTTTCCAAACACCAGCTGACCCAAGTTTGCCATGCAGCGAGGTAAGCTTGTCTAGTACCTGGGGCCCATGAGTCCCATAGGAGAGCCTGAGCTGTTTCCGAAAGTCCCGAGAAATTCCAGGATCCCCTGAAACGGTCCAAGCCACAAGTTGGAGCTGACCTTGAAGGGCGAGTGGGTGACAGAGCCCTGCTGGATCCCTGAGGATGTCGAGGAGACGAGGTAGTAGAATTGGGTAATTCGCAGATCGTTCTAGTAGGGTTGGGAACCAAGTCTGGGCTCTCCATAGAGGAGTGACAATGACTATCGTTACTACTAGAGCTTTGACCCGGTAAAGGGTGCGTTGGATCATGGAGAAAGGTGGGAACGCATATGCGCCTGTCTCCGGCCAAGGATGTAGAAAGGCATCGACTGCCCGGGACTGGGGATCTGGGAGCCAGCTGAAGAAGGCCTCCGTCTGGTGATTTAGCCGAGACGTGAATAGGTCCAGTGAGAGGGGCCAACGAAGACAGTGAATTTGATAGAACAGGCGGGGGGCCAATTGCCATTCGCTTACGTCCCTCCAATGGTGGGAGAACCAGTCTGCGACTAGGTTGTCCGTGCCCGGAAGGTATTCCGCTCTGATAGAGAGATTTCTCTCTAGGCAGAATTGGTAGAGTTCCTTGGTAAGGTCGGACAGTAACTTGGAACGGGAACCTCCTAAGCGATTCACATAACGTACTGCAGAAACGTTGTCCATGCGTAGTACTAGTGAACAATTGAAACAATCTTTTGCGAAACTGCGAATTGCAAAAGATCCTGCGATCAATTCTAGACAATTGATGTGCAGTGCTTGCTCGGAGGGGGACCATTGGCCCCCTGTGGACCGTTCGGAGCAGGTAGCGCCCCAACCCAGGAGACTGGCATCGGATTCCAGAATGAAATCTGGTTGCGATCCGAAAATGGCTTTGCCATTCCAGGCTTCCATGTTGTGGAGCCACCAGTGAAGTTCTATATGAACCTCGTCTGTTAGGTAGATGTATTTATTGTAGGAGGTGGAGCGGTGAAGATAGTATGTCTTGAGCCGTTGCATGGCTCGGTAATGTAAAGGTCCTGGGTAAATGGCTTGGATAGAGGCAGACAATAGGCCTATGGTATGGGCCAGATCGCGTAGGCAAATCTGGTGGGCTGATAACAATTTGCAAATGTCTTTTTTTACATTTTTTATTTTTGCGGAGGGTAGTTGCAATATTGCCTGTACGGAGTCTATCAGAAATCCGAGAAACTGAACCTTCTGAGAAGGTTTCAGGGCCGATTTATGAAAATTGATAACAAAACCTAGATTTTGTAGTAAGGCTGTCGTCATGTCCGTGTGTTGGCGTAAAAGGTCTGAATCCTGAGCCATTATCAGGATGCCGTCCAAATATATAATGGACCGAATTCCTTGAGATCGGAGTAACACCATCACTGGTTTCATCAGTTTTGTGAAACACCATGGAAACACACATAGGCCGAATGGAAGGCATGTGAACTGCCAAATTTCCTCTTGCCGGAGGAATTGAAGAAAGGCTTGATGATTGCGAGCAACTGGGACTGTGAGAAATGCGTCTTTGAGATCGAATCTGGAGAACCAATCTCCCACGCAAAGGAAGTCCCTGAGTAGATGGATGCCCTCCATCTTGAAATGACGTTACCTGACATAATGATTCAGGTCTTTCAAGTTGATAATTGGACGTAGGTCTCCAGTTTTTTGTGGACCAGAAAAATGTTGCTGAGAAAGGTGTGTGGGAAAGGGGATTTTTCTATCGCCCCTTTTTTTTACTAGTTTGTGCAATTCTGTTTGTAGTGTCAGGTTGTCTGATGCAGACATTCGTAGTGGTGTAGGTGGTGTGTCCTGGAAGGGAGTGGAAAGGAAATCGATTTTGAACCCTTGGACTGTGTGTAGGACCCATAGGTCTTGTGAAATCAGTTCCCACTGTTGGAAAAAATGGGTTAGACGACCTGCTATAGGTACATTGAAAAAAGGAAGGTTTATTACCTGGAGCAGTGCGTCCGCGTAAGGAGGCAGATCCACGTCCCCGGATAGATCCTCTATTGGTGAATAGCTGCCTGTGGTAGGGTCGGGGTTGCCCCAAGTGCCAATAATTCTCTGAGGGTTGAGGCCTGTAGCCTGTGAAGGCAATTCTGCTGTTCGTTCGGCCTATATAACGTCCAGCTCTCCCAGAAAAACGGCCTGACTGGGAACGAAAACCCCCCCGTAAGGAGGATAGGGCCTTATTTAGGGTAGTGAATACCGCTACATGTTTGGAGAGATCCTTCATGAATGAATCTCCAAAGAGCAATCCGTTGGCCTCTGGTCCCAGTTCTCGGGAGCTCAGATCGGCTAATTTAGCATCTAATTTGTATAGTGCCGCCCTGCGTCTCTCAGTGGATATAGCAACATTTGCGTTGCCTAGAAAGCATAAGGCTCTCTGGGCCCATTCCCTGACGGTATTAGGGTCAAACTCACCACTAGTTATAGCTTCGACAGCTAGTATGACAATGTCAATGATAGGGCCAGCGATGTCCAGGAGTTTATCCTGGGCTGTCTTGAGACCCTGCTCAATGCCCTTGCGAGGATCTTTCCCCGTCTTAGTGAGGAAGGTCACAAATAGTGGGTCAAACTCTGGTGTGAGAGCCACCTTGTTGGGAATGGTAGGTCGAGGGCACTCGGCTCTGAGTTTTGCCCTAATTTCTTTTTCAAGTGGTTTGCGTAACCACATTTTTCAGAAGTTAGAAATATGATCCGGTGGGGCCCATTCGGCCGACCGTGGATGCCTGATGACATTGGGGTCGAAGAAGGGGACACCCGAAGAATCCAGGAGGATGTCTGGCTCGGGTGTTTTCTGCATAGATGTGTTTATATCAGTGTCTTTTTGGGTAATAAATGTCTCCTTGACAAATTCCGATGGGGTATCCCCTAGCACATTCGCCGAGGGGTCCTCATCAGAATAGCCAAGGTAGTCTTGAATCTCATCGCCCCTATGAGATGTAGAACCCTCCAAGGGGCCAAAAATGGTATGGGCGGGGCGGTTGACAGATCATTTTTGGGACTTTGTAGGTGCCTTGCCCTTGCCCGCAGATATACTACTCCCTTTCCAATGGCGTTTACGAGTGATTTACTGATCTGAGGGCTGAGAGTCCTCTTAGTCAGAGGTTATATGTGTAGTGGGATTAATGTCGCCAGAAGTTTTTTCATGGAAGGCTGCCAACGCCTTGGGAATAGATTCGGCAATTGTCGAGACTAGCCAGGCTTTAAGCTCCTGAGAAATTGCGGGCTCATTATTGTCAGACATGTTTTGTTATGTCAAATAGTGTAAGACAGGATATTAAATGGGGTTCACCCAAATATGTTTGATAAAATTTATAAATGGGGGTCACCCAAATCAACGTAGTTGATGTGTAGGGCGGCACACAATAGTGGGGTAGACCACTAAATTATACAAGTGGGTTGTACCACTGTACCAAAAAGAAGTGGGGTTACCACACAAATAGTCAGACCCTTTAACTAGGGGTATGTCTGTAAATATAGTAAAGTGTGGGTCACTTTAAGTAATATATACCGTGTTTCCCCGAAAATACACCCTACCTCGAAAATAAGCCCTAGCTGAATTTTCGGGGTGGGCTGCAATATAAGCCCTACCCCGAAAAAAGGACCTAGGCATTGCACCTTTGCGGCCCGGTGGGACTTCCTTCTTCTATGAGGAGGAGGAGGGGGAGGAGCGTTGCGGGCCGCGGCATCGCGCAACGTGATGACGACGCACGCAGCGCCGTCAGTCTGCCTTCACGGATCTTCAGCGGAAGGATCCATTTCCGGGCGGTGAGGCACCCAGTGGTCGGACTCGGCGGGCAAGGAAGGCATCTTTGAAATGTGAGTAGATATTTTATGTCTGGGACTGAATTAATTAAAGGGGGCGGTGAATTAATTAAAGGGGGGGGTGAATTAATTAAAGGGGGCGGTGAATTAATTAAAGGGGGGGTGAATTAATTAAAGGGGGGCTGGATTAATTAGAGGGGGGGTGGATTTATTAAAGAGGGGTGGATTTATTAAAGGGGGTGGATTAATTAGAGGGGGGTGGATTAATTAGAGGGGGTGGATTAATTAGAGGGGGGTGGATTTATTAAAGGGGGTGGATTAATTAGAGGGGGTGGATTAATTAGAGGGAGTGGGTTAATTAGAGGGGGCTGGATTTATTAAAGGAGGGTGGATTAATTAGAGGGGGTGGATTAATTAGAGGGGGTGGATTAATTAGAGGGGGTGGATTTATTAAAGGGGGGTGGATTTATTAGAGGGGGGTGGATTAATTAGAGGGGGTGGATTTATTAAAGGGGGTGGATTAATTAGAGGGGGTGGATTAATTAGAGGGGGTGGATTTATTAAAGGGGGTGGATTTATTAAAGGGGTGGATTTATTAAAGGGGGTGGATTAATTAGAGGGGTGGATTAATTAAAGGGGGGGTGGATTAATTAAAGGGGGGGTGGATTCATTAAAGGGGAGGTTCAATGTACATACCGGTACCGTAAATAAATAAGCCCTACCCTGAAAATAAGCCCTAGTGTGCTTTTTGTGACTAAAATTAATATAAGACCTGGTCTTATTTTCGGAGAAACACGGTATTGTACAGATGAGGGTCTCTCACTGTGGTGATGGTGTGGAGAACACCCTGTTAGAATTGAGTATTAAAGTGAAAAAGGTGGGGGTCACCCACAACAGACATTCAATGAACAACAGTAGTAGAGAAAAAAAGGTGGGGTTCACCCACAAGGCCTTCTTTTATTAGTAGTAGGAGAGAATACAGCAGGTATATCCTGTTAATAAAACAAATGAGTATAATGAGTAATAAATAAGGTAGGTGTGAGCACTTTAGGTTGGTATTTAGCAAATAAATAGGGTACTTACCAAATCCAACGCTGGGTACCAACGATCTGGATGTTAGTGAAGAAAAACCGCGGTTTTAAAATGGCCGCCGCCAGTAAAAGGGCGGGAGGAAGCGCGTCAGAAATTGCAGACGCGAAAGGGCGGGAAAACCTGAAGGGCGCGAAATTGAGCCGCGGACTCCTGGGAAATGGAGTCCGCGGCACTAATGAAGAGAACTGAAGGTAGAGCCGTGGTCACTCAGAAATGTGGAGAGACCGCGGCCGCTAGACGTGATAGACTCGCGGGAATAAACCCGGTTCGGTTTTAAAGGGGAAATATATGATAAAATACAATGAGTCCTATATGTTGGCACAGTTGTATAATATAGGACAAAAGTCACATTTACATAAATTGTGAGAATGTAAGTTGTTAAAACATTTATTTAACATTAGTAGCAAGGTAGTTATTAAATGAAAATATTGCATAAATGGCTAGAAAATCAAGAGCCATAATTGGAATACACTCACCTGGGAGGCAAGCAGCAAAGAAAAAAGGATATGGGAGGAGCTTGATGTCATCATATAATACTGTTATACACTGTGATTGGTTGAATTGTTTACATTACTGTTAACTATTTCTTTGCTGCTGGGAGGTTCAGTAAAGAAAGATAAGCAAATATGAAGCCTCCTGTCTTGCCATAAAATTACCGAGTATTCATAGAACACGTGTAATAGTAGCTCACTAACCTTGTGTTATAATAAATCCTGTGTAAAAACAATTATCTAGGATTCCTTTTATATTTAAACAAACAATATAGCGTTAAGAATACTGATGACCTATCTTCCTCCATCAACGTCAGCACATTCAAACCCGCCCATATGAAAGCCTTACACACAATGCTTTCCTATGGGGATTTTTTTTGACGCTGGACTCCGGTGTAAATCTCGGAAGCGGCCTCTAGTGGCTGTCAGGGAGAAAGCCACTAGAGGCTGGATTAACCCTCAGTTTAAACATAGCAGTTTCTCTGAAACTGCTATGTTTTCAGTTGCAGGGTTAAAACTTATGGGACCTGGCACCCAGACCACTTCATTGAGCTGAAGTGGTCTGCGTGACTATAGTGGTCCTTTAAAATAAAAAATAAAAAAAATTGTAATGCAAAGTTAACACTATATTTACCCATAATCCACTGTGCTTGCCAGTAGCTGCTTATGGTGTGATTCTTTAAGGACCACAAATCACTCACAAGCCAGGGTTCCTCTGTTGTACCTTATTTCCCATAATACATCTGTTTGATATAAAGACAATGCAGCATGTTCTATGTGTTCTCAGACTCATTGGTTTAGAACCCACATAATTGTAACAGAATCAGCAAGACCTGCAAACTGGGAACCTTCCAGGATGAAGCCCTACTCAGACTCATCTTGCCAGTTCCTCATACTCATCTGAGGCTGATCCCTGGATTTGATTGGCTGGCTAACAATCAACAGGAGGAACCTTGAGGGCGTGTCCAACTCCAACGCAGCGTGTTCTATGTGGTCTCAGACTCATTGGTTTAGAACCCACAGAATTGTAACAGCACCAGCAAAACCTGCAAACTTGGAACCTTCCAGGATGAAGCCCTACTCAGACTCATCTTGCCAGTTCCTCACGCTCATCTGAGACTGATCCCTGGATTTGATTGGCTGGCTAACAATCAACAGGCGGAACCTTGAGGGCGTGTCCGACTCCGAGCTCTTCCGGTTTCACCAACACGTGTTTTGGATGCACAAGGGAGTGGTGTGCTGGTGAGAACTTTCTATATTTATAATTGGAGATGTTAGAAAATCATATCAATCCTGGTATAACTATGCAATCTCTAGTTTATAATGTCATAGGAAAAGAAGGAAAACATTTTAGTTGGTTAGACTAACTGAATGGTGTTCTGTTATTTTTGGCAATATGAATTGTAAATTTCTAAATGAGGAAAATTGATTATTAACTGTCTCCTTCTATCCAGCTCCTCTGTATCTTTTTCTTAATTTATCATTGAATCCAACTCTCACTTTTCCTTTTATTTAAAAATATTTCTTATTGAAACATTTGATTTTATGTTTTTAGAGTAAAACATAAATTCCCTGTTACTCTGTGGCTTAATGATGTTATATCTTATAATAACCCAGAGTACAGAACATCGCCCCATCACATATTGCTAAACCTGCAAGTGATCACTTTAGGTCATTGCTGTGTGCTGTCAAAGTTTATTGTAAGTCACCAAGCATTATCAGTTATATTTCAGAAGAAACACAAGGTATATTATTGATATACTTGATAAAGTATATAGTGGATATATTCATTAACACACACTGACACACTGTCAGGGTTATTTATAAAAGTGAGATTTGTGGAAAATTCAAAGTAAATTATAAATGTAAGACCAAGGTAGCTGAAATAGAAGAAATATCCCAGTTAGCTATGCCTCCTGTAAGACTACATTGACTTAAATTTGAAATTCGCTGTAATTCACAGCAATTCTCACTGTAGTAAATATCCCCTTCTTTCCCTCTATCTTTCATCCTATCTTCTTTCTCTAGATGGAGTATAATATTGTATTTTCATTAAAAAATAAATGCATTTTGCTATTTTCATTACAAAATAAATACATTTAGCTATTTTTGTTAAATAAATTATATGCCGTATAAACCTCTGTTAATGGACAAAATAGCTACAGTATTGCTTAGACATTCTCCTAAGCAATCTATTTTTCCACCAACAATTATCTTTCATGTCACCCCACTTATAGGATTCCCACAAAATATGTTTTGATAGATTTAGATTTTTACAAAGATTTTAAACCTGTATTTCTGACGTTTTAGATACTCCTAGCTATTTATATTTACGGTCCCCTTAATAGCATAATAAATCAGTTAAAATTACCTTTAGTCCTGCACTGCGCTGGTCTCGCCATAACTGCCTGTAGGTGCCACGCTGGGATCATTTTTACATGTGATCTCAGCCAATCCAATACTTCCCCATGGGGAAACATTGGGGGGCTTACTGCACATGTGCAGCAATTACCGCGATATGCCATTCTGTATCTCAAGAGTGCTGTAGTGGTTGTCATGCCAGCTGTTCCCAGATACTTTCCCACAGTAATCTGTCAAACCATTTACAAACAGTTTTACACTTACATTGCTGTGACATGCTCCAAAGGTTTTTCCAATCAAAGATGTTCTGATAAAACTGAAGTTCATACTTCAATTAGAGATTAACCAATGGTCATTTTTCCAGAGCCGATACCGATTATCGGACACTTTTCAGGCCGATTGCTGATAATTGGTGGTGATATTCTGTACATTTAAAGTTTTGAAAAAGTAACAATTTCTGCACAAATCTGAAATTAACTGAACATGCTGGCACCAATTGAACTCCTATCACTCTCAGGCAGTCAGTACATGGTGGGATCACTTAGATACCAGCATATACATTGCTGTAAATTATAGGTGTGTGATCAGCTGAGCTAAGCATGCATAACTCACAGAAATGGGTGACGTGAGGTCACAACGTGACGCTTTATTGATGAGTTTCCAAATGCAGAAGTGGTGACTGGGAGAGGTGAGTAACGTTATCGGTAATATTGGTAACTTACAAGTCGATACTGATTATAGGTAAAATGCTGAATATTGGCTCTAATAATCAGCAGAAACAATAATCGGTCTATCACTAACTTCAACATTATCATACCACTTTATATCATGTTTAAACAGTATTATGTAAATGTAATTCCCCAGGGTTATAACAGTTATACTTGTAAGTCCATAGAAACACTTCATTCTTAAAGAATCATTTTAAAAACCATCTGCAAACTGTGAAAGGGAAACTATAGTGCCACTAAAATAAAATTGGTTTCTTAGCACTATAGCTCCCTTTAGTGCCTCCCTATGTCAAGGCCCCCTTCCCAGTGTGCAGAAGGAGTTAAAAATCCCTTCTGTCACTTACCTGAGTTTAGCGCCAATGTCCCCCGGTACTGGTTCAGGCTCTGCCTCTGCTTCTCCCCCACAGGCTGACGTCTCCCCTAATGGCCAAGCTCACATTAGGACATCTCCCATAGGAACGCATAATACAATGCTTTCCTATGGGGTTTCGGATGACGCTGCATGTCATAATCAATAGCGTGAGGACATCCAGCGTCAGTTAAGCCTAATAACGACCCACTAGGCCACTAGAGGTGGAATTAACCCACAAAAGTAAATATTGCAGTTTATTCAAAACTGCAATAAGTACCTTCGCAGGGTTAAGGGACTTGGGACACTGCACACAGACCACTTTAATGAGCTGAACTGGTCCCGGTGCCTATAGTGTCCCTTTAATCGAAGAAAACCCTTTTTAAGAGACAACCATGGCAATAAGACTTATCATCATAACCACTACAGGTTGCTGAAGTCTAGAACAGTGGTAGACAATCTTTGGCACTCCAGATGTTGTGGACTAAATCTCCCACAATGCTATAAAAACATCAGGGGAGATATAGTCCACAACATCTGGGTTTCTAAAGGTTGTCTACCCCTGGCTTAGAACCTAGAGGTTTTCCAGATATGAGGGGCAGAGATACAGATCATTGCAAGATCGGCTGAGGAACACAGCGTAAGAGGAAGTTGACACAGGGACATATAGACATCATGGGGCTAATCACCAGTCGCTTCTTATAGATGCACTTTCAAGGCATACTGGTATGTGTGAAGCTTCACTTTACATATATATATATATATATATATATATAATCTATGCCATTTCTAAAGCAGACACCTAGGTACTCAAAGCATGTTTTCTTTAAACACATTATTCACAATCTATCCTTGGTAACGTCCTTAATTATACGATCTGTTACTTATAAGTCATAGTGAACCATACAAATGCAGCATGATAAAGGATAATTCAGACTATGAAAATAATAATTTGTAAGCTGGCGTGACCCTAAAGTTTCTAAATGTTAGAAATATAGCAGATCAACGTCTCACTGTTTTTAAAGCATTTTCCATGCCTGCTCTGCTCATGCTCTAGAGTTAAACCTGCAACATTTCTAAAAACACTGTCTTTTAGTTTATAATGAAGCAGAGCTCCCCGCCCAGCGCTGGAAAAAGGTAATAGTTTATAATGAAGCATTGTGGTGGTTAGATGAGTGTGTATTTAATATTACATTAAAGGAACACTCCCTCCCCAGGGCCCCCACCCCCCCAAAAAAAGTATAAATCACATTTTAGTAGATATACCCCCAATAAAAATATGCATGCATTCAATAATGTTAAAGGACCACTATAGTGCCAGGAAAACAAACTGGCACTATAGTGTTACTAGGTCCCCCCACCCTCAGGGTCCCCCTCCCACAGGGCTCTAGGGGTAGGAAGGGGTTAAACGTGCTGGGGACTCTCCTCCTCCTTCCGACGTCATCGGCTGAATGCGCATGCGCGGCAAGAGCCGCTCGCGCATTCAATCAGTTTATAGGAAAGCATTCTCAATGTTTTCCTATGGACGGTGGCGTCTTCTCCCTGTGAAAATCAAGGTGAGAAGCGCGGGAGCGCCTCTAGGGGCTGTCAATGAGACAGCCACTAGAGGCTGGATTAACCCTATTGTAAACATAGCAGTTTCTATGAAACTGCTATGTTTACAGCTGCAGGATTAACCCTAGATGGACCTGGCACCCAGACCACTTCATTAAGCTGAAGTAGTCTGAGTGCCTATAGTGGTCCTTTAAGGACTGGATTCACAGTTTTGGCAATACACTGAATCGTCAACTGTACATGCACACAACCACAGCTTGGACTCTTTGCAGTGTCTGTTCAAGTTGTGGTATACAGTCACATAAGCAAGTTGGATGAAGGTTAAAGATTATAGGAGCACTATTGGGTCAGGAATGCAAACGTGTATTCCTGACCCTATAGTGTTAAAAAAAAGCAGTTTAGGCCCCCTGGTCCCCCTTAAAAATTGTTAAAACGTATCTTTATTCCAGCTCCGGGTAGGTCTGTCGACTCTGGCCCCATCCCCGATCAGCCTCCTTGGCTGACATCATCAGAATTGATGATCTTTCCCGGGGAAAGCGATGGATTGGCTCAATGCATCTCTATGGGGAAAGCTCAGCTTCTTCACAAAGCGTCAGTGCTGAACATTGTGTATAGCACTGACCCAGGAAGCACCTCTAATGGATTTATGAGAGACTACCACTGGAGGTGTCCCTGGGCACGAGGGTGACCTGCACGATATTAGGAAGGTGGTTTTAATGTTGTGGCTGATCAGTGTAAAAATGTATGAAAGAAAACAGGATGCACAATTTAAAAAAAAAAGGTCGAGGGGGATTCTCAGTGGTGATAAACTTCTCAGAATTAGATGGTATTTGGATGAGATATGGCGACTTGTTGAATGTTTAAACACTTACATGAATGATGCATTTTAACAGATAATTGTAATCTGTATATCGCATTGCATATTTAAACGTGATGGGTTTATGAAAGGGAGCTGCCATGGCCATTCATATCGTGTTTCATTAAAGGACCACTCTAGTGCCAGGAAAACATACTCGTGCCCCCACCCTCAGGGACCCACTCCCGCCGGGCTCTGGGGGGAGGAAGGGGTTAAACTTACCTCTTTCTCCAGCGCCGGGCGGGGAGCTTTCCTCCTCCTCTCCTTCTTCCTTGCGACGTCATCGGCTGAATGCGCATGCACGGCAGGAGCCGCGCTCGCATTCAGCCGGTCGAATAGGAAAGCATTTACAATGCTTTCCTATGGACGCTTGCGTGCTCTCACTGTGATTTTCACAGTGAGAAGCACGCAAGCGCCTCTAGCGGCTGTCAATGAGACAGCCACTAGAGGTTTTGGAGGCTGGATTAACCCTCAGTATAAACATAGCAGTTTCTCTGAAACTGCTATGTTTATAAAAAAAGGGTTAATCCTAGAGGGACCTGGCACCCAGACCACCTCATTAAGCTGAAGTGGTCTGGGTGCCTAGAGTGGTCCTTTAATGTTTTGAGAAAATTGATTACATTTAACATGCTATATAATGTTGCATGCTGCACCCATAATTGACAGAAACCACATTAGGTTTCCCTTTGGTGGTGACTGACGTATCCTGCACATAATACAGAGTGGTGGAGAATCTCTTTTTAGCAGTTAAAGTGGACAGCATAGTCCAGCATGGTACAAAATGACATGTTGCTCAAATGCCACTTTATCATTGTTGCATAATCTCCGACTGAAACAAAAAGGTGATCCTAAGCCTAGCAGGCTTTAGTAACATCAAAGAAAAGAGTTCTGTGGATGTTGTTCTGTACATAAATAAATTAAATTTAAAAATAACCCATTTTATTAAGGGCATCAAGAACGATCCCAGAGACCAAAAAAAGGAAACTTAAAACACCAACACATCTATACACACACTGGGGAGACTGGAATATATTTCACTAGATTTGCAGATAAAGATAGGTGTATGAAGGGGAATATGTAGACTTGTGTGTATTGAAAATCTCTACCCTAAACATAAACCACCATAAAACTTTTAGCCAAGAGAAAATATATATATATATAATAAGCTCAAGGCTTGAGTGTGAAAGAAAAGATCCTCACAAATGATAGTTGCAATGTCTGGGTGTAACTCTGTTGAAATAGATACAGAGAGCCCCAGAAAACAGTCAGCAAAATGTATCCTTCTATTGGATCTAGTAACTGTAGCAAAAGGAGAGGTGCTCTTATATACAGAGTGTCCGCTCCGTAGACCTTAGTGAGGAGCTGAAATACAAACCACTAACACTCAAGATCTGCTTGCATGAACCTTAGAGAGTAGTGAGTAGAAAAGTGTCCTGTACCTAAAGCTCACAGCGGTAGGACAGCTTAAAAGAGAACTCTACTATTGAAAAAAGAGTATCCACATGACTAGCCTGATTAAAGCTATCTAGAGATACTATTAATAGCGATTCTATACTCACTAAATCTACTAGGGTAAACTAGTGATCGATCTAACATAGGCTAGAATCCTTAACTAAACCATCTCCCCCACCCTGTGGTAACGTCAAATCGTGCTGTGGTTTAAAAGCAAAAATAAAGCATAGGACCTAACGCTCGTTTCGGCGCTGCTAAAGCGCCTTTGTCAAGTAGGAGTATAGAATCGCTATTAATACTATCTCTAGATAGCTTTAATCAGGCTAGTCATGTTGATACTCTTGTGGTTTATGTTTAGGGTAGAGACTTTCAATACACACAAGTCTACATATTACCCTTTATACACCTATCTTTATCTGCAAATCTAGTGAAATATATTCCAGTCTCCCCAGTGTGTGTATAGATGTTTTGGTGTTTTAAGTTTCCTTTTTTTGGTCTCTGGAATCGTTCTTGATGCCCTTAATAAAATGGTTTATTTTAAAATTTAATTTACCATATTTATCGGCGTATAACACGCACTTTTTCTCCCTGAAAATAGGGGGAAAATCATGGGTGCGTGTTATACGCCGATATCCAATATTTACTTACCTGTCTTGAAGCGTGGGCCGGTGTTCAGTGCGCACCGCGGTACTGGAACTTAAATTTCAGGTTCCGGTTTCCGGCGGGACTGAAAGGGTGTGTGTACACTATTGTGTGCACACTTCCTTTCAGTCCCGCCGGAAACCGGAACCTGAAATTTAAGTTCCAGTACCGCGGTGCGCGCTGTGAAGCCGGCCCACGCTTCAAGACAGGTAAGTAAATATGGGACAAGAGGGAAAGTGCACTAGGGGACACTATGGGGGGAGGGGGGGGGAGAATACTATGGAAAGGGGGGGACACTATGGGAGGGGGTGGAGAATACTATGGGAGGGGAAGAATACTATGGAATGGGGGGACACTATGGGAGGGGGGGGAGAATACTATGGGAGGGGGGAGAATACTATGGGAGGGGGTGGAGAATACTATGGAAAGGGGGGGGGGGAATACTATGGGAGGGGTGGAAATTTCCTGGAATTTCCTTCTGAAAATGAGGTGCGTGTTATACGCTGGGGCGTGTTATACGCCGATAAATACGGTATTTATGTACAGAACAACATCCACAGAACTCTTTTCTTTGGTGTTACAAAGCCTACTAGGCTTAGGATCACCTTTTTGTTTTAGTGTATTTGTATGCATACAAGGGTTATCCCCTACTGAGTTCCGTGGTACACACTCTAATTCCCATACGTTGGAAACTTTGTACTCTTTTGTACTTTTTTCTACATAATCTCCGACTGTCCTGGCCTCATGTCCTGTTGTCCCAAGTTAGTCCCCTGGTATCCCAGATCAGTTAAATGTCCTCCGTCAGGGAAGTGTGGGCACATCATTAGATCTGAAATGGAACGTTGGTAGCCAATCAGCATCCAGCATAGTCCATATAGTGAATGATCCCCCAATATTCTCCCTCTTTTGAGCTGCGAATGTAGAAGAAGTGTCTAGTAGAGTAACTCCAAGGACAGAATGATGAAACTCCAAACAGGATTAAGCTGAAATATAAATAACAGGGTGGGTTAATGGGAGGGATAATACTCACCTCCTGTCTTTAATAAAATCTATATTTTCTGACGTCAAGACTAGGAAAATCTTGAATTTTATAACAAGACAGGAGGCTCGTATTATGCATGTTCAGAGCTATGTAGTCATAATATAACATACATCAGAAGTTATTACAATAATATTTTTGAAACATGCTGGCTAGGTCTAAAATAAAACTGTTTAAATGTAGATTCTGAAGACCAATCTGACGTTTTTAATAGATCTGATAAAGAGCCTCCTGCTTGAAACACTTTAGTAGTCATAGCTCCTCTTGATGAGTGAGCTCCAAACATTGAAATATTAATACCTGCCATAGACATAGTTTGTCGTACCCATCTAGCTAAAGATGTAGAGGAGACAGGCAGAAAAGGTTTACGAAAGGAGATTAGTAATTGTGAGAAATTAGAATTTCGAATCAAAGAGGTTTTAAACTCATATGTTTGAAGACAACTAACAACACATAGAAGAGGATGGTCAGAAAATGAAGGATAGAATACAGTACTGAGATTAGTTTTCGTACGTCTAACAATAAAAAATTTAACACCATCAGGAGTATATTGTCTATTATTTAAGTCTAAAGCCTTAACGTCAGAAACTCTTTTGAAAGAGATTAGACATAGTAAAGTGGTTAGTTTAACCCCTTAAGGACCAAACTTCTGGAATAAAATGGAATCATGACATGTCACACATGTCATGTGTCCTTAAGGGGTTAAACTAAAGCAATTTTAAGGATAATGAATCATTGCCCCCTCATGATTCTATCAACTTGAGTACCAGAGTAACATCCCAGGTGGAATTATATTTAGGGCATGGAGGACGTTTAAATCTGATATCCTTCATAAGTCTGCAGACTAGAGGATGTTTACCCACAGGGAAAAATTCAATAGGGTCGTGATTCGCTGAGATAGCGGATCTATAGACATTAATGGTGCGATAAGCTTTCCCTGAGTCAAAAGAGGCTGACAAAAAATTTTGAATGTTTGCTAAATCTGAATGTATGGGATCCACTGCCCGTTCCATGCACCAATTAAGCCAAATTTTCCAGGCTGATCTGTAATTTGCACGGGTTTCCGGTGCCCATGCTTCTGAGAGAATGTTTCTAGTAGTGTTTGAATATTCACTATGAGATTCGAATGACCCGAAATGAGGGATGCAATCAAGGGTAGTTGGCCCGACAGTACTAGAGGATGACAATTTCCCTCCAGGTCGCGAAGCGAATCCCGACGCATCTGTATGAGTCGAGGGTAGTCTATCAGCATGCTGAGAAGCTGAGGGAACCATGGTTGTGATGGCCAGAGAGGGGTTATAATCACTAAGGTCGATTTCTGGGACCATGCTTTCAGAAGTACCCGGGATATCATCGTAAACGGGGGGAAAGCATAATTGACTCCGTCCTTCCAACATTGGAGGAAAGCATCTTGATCTACTGCTTCTGGATCCGGCCGCCAAAACTGAAAATTGTTTCCAATTGGCGATTGAGCCGTGATGCAAAGAGGTCGTATTGAAATGGACCCCACAGAGTAAGTATTCGTTGGAAGATGTTGGGATCCAACATCCAGTCGCTGTAATCCACTAGGAAGCGGGAATTCCAATCTGCTACTGTATTGGAAAGGCCGGGAAGGTATTCTGCTCGTAACGTCATGCTTCGATCGAGGCAAAAATGCCATAATTCTTTGGCAATGTCGGCCAGTTGCTTGGATTTTGTACCTCCTGAGCGATTTAAATATTGGGCTGCTGATATGTTGTCCATCTTGAGAAGGATACAACAATGGGATTTGTGTTTCGCAAAACTGCGTAGAGCGAAAAACCCTGCCATGAGTTCCAGGCAGTTTATATGCATATTCGTCTCATCTAGAGACCATTTGCCTCCTGTGGAATTGCCTCCACAATGAGCTCCCCAGCCTAAACGACTTGCGTCGGATTCTATAGTTAGGTCTGGGAATGACGTGAAAATGGCTTTCCCGTTCCAAATTTGAACGTGATCTAACCACCAGGAAAGTTCTATTCTTGTCTCTGAAGTTAGAGAAATCTCGTCTGAATAAAGGAGACCATTGTTTAGATGTTCTCTTTTCAATCTTTGAAGAGCCCGATAGTGAAGGGGGGCTGGAAAGATAGCCTGGATCGAGGCTGATAAAAGTCCTACAATCCTTGCTAACGACCTGATATTAATTCCTTCTTTAGAACTGACCTGATCTCTTTTCGAATTGTTTTCAACTTTCGTGATGGAAGGCTAAGAGTGGCTAAATTGGAGTTTACTAGAAATCCTAAAAATTCTATCTCCTGAGAGGGAGTTAAAATCGATTTTCCGTAATTTATTACAAAGCCAAGGCTTGTTAACAGATTCAATGTCCATTGAGAATGTAGTTTAAGAGTTTGCACACTCTGTGACATAATCAGTATGTCGTTTAGATATATTATCATTCTTATTCCCCTGCTTCGAAGTAGGGAAATTACTGATTTAAGTAATTTGGTGAAACACCAAAGTGCAGAGGATAAACCAAATGGCAATGATTTGAATTGCCATTTCTTCCCTTGCCATAGGAATTGTAAATATTTCTGCCATGAATGGTGGATAGGTACCATATGGTAAGCATCCTTCAAATCTATTTTGATCAACCAGTCGTTGAATATCAACAGGTCTTTGAGGTAATAAATTCCCTCCATTTTGAAATGGTGGTATCTGACAAAATTGTTTAAGTATTTCAAGTTTATGACTGGTCTGTGACCAGAATCTTTCTTTTTCACCAAGAATAAATTGCTTATGAAGCCTGGGCTGTTCATGGGCCCTGTATGATGGCATTTTTTGAACATAAACTTAATATTTCTTGATGCACCAGGATCTGGTCCTGGGTCGAAAATTTTATCGGGAAAGGCATGTTTCTTTGGACGGGGTATGTTATAAAATCTATTTTGTAACCTAGAACCGTGTCTAGTATCCAAGAGTCGTTTGTAACCTGACTCCAGACATGGAAAAAACGAGTGAGTCTGCCCCCTAACCTTACTGGGAAAGAACAGTGAGTTGTCATACTCACCGGATGAAGATCTGTAGCGAGACATTCCTCGATGGCCTCTAGATCTCCAAGGTCTGCCACGTAGTGGAAAGAAAGGAGTTGATTGTTGGGTGTCATATGAGGATCTGGAGGGTTGAAAAGTGTTCCTTGGAACCTGTCTATGCTGAAAGGAACGGCTGGAAGAACGGTTCCTTCCTCTTCCAGCCCTTCCGAAAACCTTAGGGTTGAAAGCTTTCTTCAGGGATGACTGAGCCTTATCAAGGGAACTAAATAGATTGACATATTTATTAATTTCTTTAATAAAGGATTCTCCAAATTGGAGACCTTCCGCAGCTGGACCAGGTTCGGAAGTAGCTAGATTTGACAGTTGAGGGTCAATTTTCATTAAAATAGACCTGCGGCGTTCGCTGGTCAGCGCTGCATTAGCATTCCCCAAAAGACATATAATGCGTTGGGTCCAGCCTCTCAAAGTATCAATGCTGGGAGGATTCCCAGAAGCTGCCGCATATTCCAAAGTTTCAAACATTTTAGTCACAGGACCAGAAATGTCCATTCATTTATCTTGACAAGATTTCAGTGACCTGTCAAGGCCTTTATTTGGGTTCGGCTGACCTGGGGTGTTTAATATGGTCTGGGTCAAATAATGGTTTACCATTAAAATCCAAAATAATGTTTTCATCGTCAGATTTAGAAATAAGCTCAGGTGTCTCTGAGATATATGAACAAATTGAGGCAGAATCAGAGTCAGACTTTTCATCCTCTTAGATTGAAGATGATTCACTATCTGAGGAGGTTTTATAGGAATCAGGTTTGTTCCTGTGAATGGCCTTCCGAGCCCGTTTAACTTCCTCACGAGCAGAGGGTCTTTTGAGTGATCGATTACACTCTTCAGTTTTGCGCGAAGCACGCATTGTATTTTTGTCTTGATCCTTCCCTCTTTTAATTTGCTTAGAGCCATTAGGGGATTCTGCAGGACCGTCACAGCAATGTTTGCGTTTCTGGGTGGCCTTCCCAGACCTCCTAAAACCTTGAGCTAGGTTTCGTTCAGACTCCACAGATGACCAGAATTGGTCTGAAGGAGTATTAATTAAATGAGTCTTCTCACTGGGTTTTGAGTTATTTATGGCTTGAGCCACAGACTTTGCAATTGCCTCTTGCATAGAGGACATTGCAGTATAAATAGCAGAGGAAACTTTTTTGACTTTTGAACGGATAAATGCACAATATTATGTAAAGAATCCTCAGTGAGGATTTCACAGTCATGAGAAACACCAGGTTTTGGTGATTCAATCTGTCTGATCTCCTTAGAGTTCATAATTTCAAAATTGCAACAAATAGTAATTGTATCTACTATTCGTAGAATAGTTAAATAATAAATAAATGTTGCCAATCATGAGGGGAAATACTGACAGGAATTCAAATACCGGTAGTTCAAATTATAATATTAATTACTATTAGAGAGTAACAAGTTGTGAGGAAAGCGCTGTCCTGAGGTAAAGTGGGCGGGAAAGTTAGCTGATGACCAACTAACTGGTATTCCCGCCCATAAAACATCATCAATGTATAAGGGACTAACTGACAGAAAAAACGCGCGTGCAGCGGTTCGTGTAGAAACAGCCGAAATGACTGAACAGTGAATTGACTGTTCGCATACAAAAAACCCGCGAACCCGAGAATAAAGTACATACGTACGAAAGTAAATGGGTGTAATTCGTGTGAAAACTAACGAACGCGACTCATATAAAATACTGACCTAACAGTTTAAAGACAAGAAACTACCGAACGTGGACGAACCTGCGATTTATTACCAGACAGAATATGAAAGACAGTGTACCAAATAGAAATATATATGTTTTAAAAAACTATAAAAAACATAGTATTACTTCAGAAAAACATATATTCCAAATGAATAAATACATATGTCAAACATATCAAACTAGAAGGTATGTTTAGAAAACAATAGTATAAGTGAATATATATGATACTTATCTCTGCTGGAGCAGCAAAGAAAGAGGGAGAATATTGGGGGATCATTCACTATATGGACTATGCTGGATGCTGATTGGCTAGCAGCGTTCCATTTCAGTTACTCTGTTGTTTTACCTTTTTTTTTATTCACTAAACTTTATTGAAAAAATGTCTTTGCTGCTGAAGTTAAGTAAAGAAAGTTAATGCATAATACGAGCCTCCTGTCTTGTTATAAAATTCTAAACTATCTTTTGTAAGTAGTGATTTTAAGGTAATTGTCATAGCATGTAAGTAGCTCTCATAATAATTTCTCATAGAATCAAACAGAATCTAATCTCTTCTCGGAGCATCTCATGAAATCGCCATTCCATAGAACTCAGAAATTTCACAGTCTTGTTAGAGACAACTGCTGAGTTATTCTGAATTTTATGTTGAAAACTGTCCAAATCATAAAGCCTAAAGTTTCTAAATAAATCTCTACATGGAAATTATAATAAATTGCCCAAATATCATATTGTATTAGAAGTAAATCAAATGTATTGATATCTATTTATTCAACCTTTGTAAGATAGTAAATTGGATGTTACTCATTGGAAAATAGATCACCATTTAAATACTATGTTTCAATAAAATGATCTTTAAAGAAACATTCCAAGCACCATAACCACTGTAGCCAATTGTAGTGGTTATGGTACAAAACATGAAGTACCAAACCCTGAAGCCATCCCAGAGTAAGTGAGCAAACCATTCAAGAACAGTCTGACAACTTACCTGGGTCCCGTAGGGGGGGCCTGTCCTTTCCTTCCTCGATGCTTGCTTTCTTAGCTCCACTGAGCTAAACCTGACATGTAGGGCCGTGCTGATTGTCTGAGTACATCAGCAAAACTTCCACCCGCAATGAGGTGGCAGCAGATGCCCGGTGGGAGCCAGATAAAATCTTAAAACTGTTCTTAAATTGTTTAACTGTTTACTAAGGGAGGGCGTCAGGGGACATCTGGCACCATAAACACTACACACTCTAAGGGTCACTCAAAGCACTATAACAACTCATCATCATTGCAAAGGTGTTACATGTTATAATTGCAGAAATTTGCAAACATCACTACAGCTTTCCACCTATCTCCTGTGGCTTTCTAATGTGATATGAGGAATTTGATTCCCTTGTTCCCGTACAAGTTCTGTCCAAGTTGTGCATGCTGGATGGAGGCTCAGCACACTCCACTTGGGTTAACACCTATTCTTCTCACTCTATTTAGAAAGCCTTCTGCCAGTTGTATGCCTTCACACAAAACTGTGAACCAGGTTGTGAATAGGCTGATAATAGTCAGAATATGGCTTGTATCAGCTTATTTAGCCGTTCCACTCATCCTATTGTCAGATGATTCTGTTTACACTGTATTAGCAGGAGCAGGAGAAACTTTGAAGGTGAGTAGTAGTTGTTCGTTCATATACTGGAGATCACCTGTTCGTTAAGTCTATGCACCAAAACCACTTCATATCAATTAATTGTTTTTGGTGCAAATACCCAGTCCCTACATTCTCCGCTTTAAAACAGTGTGGTGTCTTGAGATGCAGCGCTGGTTACATTTTTCCCAAAACACATTTCTAGTGACTGTCTTTAAACATTCAACGTCAACATGCACAGCACAATGATGCTGAACGCAGCTTTAGGACACTGCAGAGATCCAGCTGTGAGTTTACCCCCTCGTTCCCCTCCCCACCCCCCACAGCATGGAAAAAAACCTTTCTGTACTCACCCGGTTCCAGTGCTGATCTCCTTCGGCACTAGGTCGACGCCCTGCCTCCTCCGACGTCATCCGACATAGGGGACATTAGGCCCTCCCCATAGGAAAGTATTGCTTTAGTGCTTTCCTACGGGGATTTAACTGACAATGAGAGCATGAGGACTTCCAGCATCAGTTATGCAACCAAAAGTCGCCTAGCAAGCAGGAAGTGCCTCTTGTGGCTTTCTGATTGACAGCCACATGAGGCAGTCCTAGTCCTACAATGTAATTATGATTTACATTGCAGGGTTAAAGGGACTTTCCAGTGCCAGGAAAACATATCTGTTTTGCTGTGCAGTGCCCCTCTCCCTCCCACCCCTCATCCCATGTTGCTGAAGGGGTTAAAACCCCTCCAGTGTCTTACCTGAATCCAGCGCTGATGTCCGACAGCGCTGGGTCAGGCTCCGCTCACGCTCCTCCCCTGCCAACATCAGCCGGCGGGGGAGACCTAATGCGCATGCGTGGCAATGGCCGCGCGTGCATTAGACCTCCCCATAGGAAAGCATTATTCAGCATAGCGTGAGGACGTCCAGCATCGTTTAAAACACTTTTCATGTTCTAAAAACATGGAAGTCCCTCTAGTGGCTGTCTGATAGACTGCCACTAGATGAGGACTTAACTCTGCAAGGTAATTATTGCAGTTTATAAAAACACTTGAAGGGTTAAGGGTAGTGGGAGTTTTCACCCAGACCACTCCAATGGGCAGAAGTGGGCTGGGTGCCTGGAGTGTCCCTTTAAGGGGACAGGGACAGTGCACCCAGACCACTACAATAACCTGAAGTGGTCTGAGTGCCTATAGTGTCCCTTTAACTTGAAATGCTGAGAGCAGCTGTAGTGAGTACAGATCTCCTGCTCCCTGTAGATGTCAGGGACTGAACTTCAGACTTTCCAACCTCTGCTCCTCACCACAAATAGCGGTACGCTGCAGATGGATTAAGGCTTCCCCAAACTCCGGCCCTCCAGATGTTGCTGAACTACAACTCCCTTGATTCTATGAATAAAATAGATAGGCTGAGAATCATGGGAGTTGTGGTTCAGCAACATCTGGAGAGTAGGAGTATGGGGAAGCCTGGAAGATGACTGAATTTGTCTGTCTTATAAAGTATGCATCATGCTAGGGGGTGGTTTGTGTTTTGTGCTTCCTGTACATGGGATTTGGGGCTGTACCTCTGCCTGTAAGTGCATGTAGCCTGGCATACTAAACACAATGGCTGTATGATGAGAGCTTTTACAGCAACCTGTATAATGAGTGGGACTCTTCTTGGTGGACAAACTAATCTGTTTAAACAGGAGCTTGTGGAAAAGGAGTCTCCTGTTTAGAGAGGGTGTACATTAAAAACCAGGGCGACAATTTACCTTTAATAAATGACGTTGTGTGTGGGAGTAAATGTTTACATACTTAGCGTTATTTATTTTTGTAATTTAATGATATAAAATATCCCTTATATCTGTTGATTTCTGTCTGCAGTGATTATTTTTTGCAGCGGTTATACAGATGATTGTGATACCATCATATATATCTCCGTAATACAAAGGGCAGTGTGGAATCTCCTGAAGGTGTGTTTGAGAAAACTCGTATATATCACCTTCATGAGCAGCCACTCCACATGACAAAAGCCCTCTTTTTGTCTGAAACAATGATGTGCTTGACTTCACTTGGAAGTCAGTTTGGATCACATGCAAGACACAGTGAGTGCATTCTTGTGGCACCAATTTTCTACCACAATTAGGGGTGGAAGGACCTGACCCACGAGTCTATTCTATCTCCCGACTTGGCTAATAAAATTAGAGATGGATCTGCAGTTCAGGCAGTATTGTAAATGTTGACTCTTTGGTAAAATAGTAAAATATTCACTAAAAACAGTTTGTAAATATATACACTCATGACTGATGTGATTATAGGTAATAAATCATTATTTAGTTGCAGCTACACTCTATAGGAATTAAATCTATGGGTCCAAAATTATTTTGTGCAATATCTTAAGAATCTGTTAAAAATTATTAAATTACAGTATTCTTGACATTTTTCATCTAGCTTTTAGAATTTGTTTTAAATAAAGTAATAGGAACATAATTTAACCCCTTCAGGACAGAGTCAATAGTGCACGTTCTGATCAAAACAAAACGTAAACAAAAACTGGAATTTGCGCTATATGTCTGTTCACCCGTAGTTCCCCTCTTTCATATTATATGCACCCACACTTATTATATACCATTTTGTTCAGGAGAAACAGGGCTTTAATTTATCATTAACTATTCATATATGGAACATAATTCATTATGAATAAAATTTAAATAAAATGTGAGAAAATAAGATTTTTTTTTAAATTTGTATTTCCGTCTGACATTTTAGCTGTGAATGTCATAATACTGTTAGGTTTTACTGCACAAAAATGCACATATTTGTAATCAGCGATGTCTCACGAGTACAACAGTATCCCCCATTAACAGGTTTTATGGTGTTTTGGAAAGTTACAGGGTCAAATATAGAACGTTCCATTTTCAAATAGAAATTTGCCAGATTGGTAATGTTACCTTTGAGACGGTGTGGTAGCCCAGCAATGAGAATTACCCCCATAATGGCATACCATTTGAAAAAGTAGACAACCAAAGGTATTGAAAGTGGGGTATGTTTAGTCTTTTTTAGTAGCCACTTAGTCACAAACACTGGCCAAAGTTAGCGTTCATATTTGTTTTTGTGTTAAAAAAGCAAAAAACGAATATTTGGCCAGTGTTTGTGACCAAGTGGCTACTAAGAAAGACTGGACATACCCCACTTGCAATACCTTGGGTTGTCTACTTTTGCAAATGGTATGCCATCATGGGGGTAATTCTCATTCCTGGGCTACCATACGCTCTCAAAGGCAACATAACCAATCTGTCAAATTTCAATGTCAAAAAAATGAAATGCAAGCCTTATATGTGACTCTCTAACTTTCCAAAACACCATGAAACCTGTACATGGGGGGTACTGTTATTCTCGGGAGACTTCACTAAACACAAATATTAGTGTTTTAAAACAGTAAAACATATTACAACAATAATATAGTCCATAAAAGTGCTGTTCGTTTGTAAAAAATGCAAAACACTTCACTTTTACTTAAAATATCATCGTTGTAATACAATTTACCAATTTGAAACACTAATATTTGAGTTCAGCGAAGTCTCCCGAGTAAAACAGTACCCCCCATGTACAGGTTTTATGTTGTCTTGGAGAGTTACACGGTCAAATATAGTGCTTGCGAATTAAATTCTCAGCACTTTCTCCCTGTGTTGTCAGGTATGTCAATCAAATTTTAATTAATCAAATCACCTAATTATGTTAAAAGATTACTTAAATATACACGTAGAATTTTAATATATATGCATTTATAGGTATTTCAATTCTACGTGTATACTAATGTAATTTTTTATGTAATTATATGTATTTATCTATATATATATATATTTGCGGTTATTTGCATTTTATATATAGATAGATATATATAGAATGTCATTCTAAGTGTATTTTGTTACCAATATATATATATATATTAATAACAAAATACAGTTAGAATGAAATTACATATGTATATATAATTTATATTAAATTTTGTTTCAATATTTTATTTATTCATTTTATTATTTTATTTATTTATTATTGTAATTATACGTATTTATATATATAATATATGTGTATATATCTATTATATATATATAATATATGTATATTATATATATGTAACGTCATTCTAAGTGTATTTTAATACTAATATATGTACTTATATTAGTATTAAAATACTCTATGTATGACGTTAAATATATATAATATACATATATATTATATATATAATATATATACATATATTTTATATATATATATATATATATATATATATAAATATATTTATTTTAATTTTACACTTGTCTAATGTATTTTTTTTACAGATCCCACCAGCAGGGGGACTGTCTGATATTTTAGACAGTCCCCCTGCTGGCAGATCCACAGCCAGCTATAGGGGGCCATGTGATCGCTCTTTGAGAGCGATCACATGGCCCCCGGGGGCCTGATTTGCCGTGGGGAGGCTGCCTGGGCTGTGAGGCAGTCCTCCCGAAGCGGAGCACCGGTAAGGTAAGTATACCGGGCGCTCCAGGGCTCAAAGCCGTTACGGCGTTCTATGCCGTCACAACGGCTTTAAAGCCCACTTAAAGCGTGACGGCATAGAACGTCGTAACGGCGTTCAGGGGTTAAATTGTGTGCTCTTGATTGCTTACTAATTTATTGTAAAGTAAAAGTCTGCATACCAGAGTATATAAACTATACGTAACCAAATAATTGCCACTTTATATCAAAGTGCGCAAATGATCCTAAAATGGTGTTCTATATCTTTGTAGATTATTATATTCATGGAACATATTTTCATAACTAAATATGTAGCAACAGTATTAACAAAATGATTATTTCGGTGAGCTAAAGCATATAGTTAAAGGGGTACTATAGGCACTATAACCACTGCAACTCAATTAAGTGTTTATAGTGCTTGGAATTTCTTGTTGCCTTTGCTGCAGTATAACACTGAATGAGGTTCCAGTGCACCTGCAGTCACGCTCCTCTGTGTTACTCGTTCTAATGTTTTTGCATTAGCCCAAGCATTGATGGGCTCCAGTGATAGACTGATAGCGTCAACTGACAATTGTCAGCTTATTACAGCGATCCATTACCGGTATGAATGGATGGGGGCTGCTTGGTTATACCATTTAACACTGAATTAAAGGACAGCACCAGGGGACTTCAGGCACTATCACCACTTCAATTAGATGATGGGATAATAGTGCCAATAATGTCCCTTTAAAAAATACAAATATTACTGTGAGAAACCCCCAAATGTATTTTTGAAGCTGCGCCCACAACCACTGCAGCTGCCGTCTTTAAACACACAGGTAAAGCTTCACTTAATTGTATATTTTCTCTTGATCTATACATTTGTTGGTGAATTCTTTAGCACAGTTTATAGGTTCATATCAATATGCAATTCGTTGACCTACTTGAGCCTGACGGTTCTCATATACCCCGATTGTATACAGGTTATCCAATTAGAAATAGGAGAAATGTCTGTTTTCCTCAATGCTCTTTAAAGAGCTACTAAAAACATATACTTTTTTTCATTTAACCTTGGTGTTTTCAATGGCCTTGCAGCTATAAATCTCTGTTGCAAACTGTGTTCTGAAGATTTTTAATGACAAAAAAAATACAGTTTTTTTCTGATATAAGTAAAAATTCTAAATAGTACAATTTGCTCAGAGCACAAAGTTTACGATATATACTGTTCTAAATCCCTGAACAATGAACTGCAATTACAGTGTTTCATGTCCGAATCTCAGAAATAGTTTGCACATTGCGAGTCAGATTTGCAGCACAGAGCTCTCTACTGTCAAAAACACCAATTACACCAGCTGCTTTTTTAAACCAAGGAATATTTAATCAAATGTTATAAGAATGACTGGTTTACATTGCTTTAATTAATCAGTATTAATCTCGTTAATGCCATCTCAGAATGGCTTTGCTCACATGCCCCTTGGTGACTGGATGTTAAAGGTCAAATGCTTTTTTTCCTGAATACAGCAAAAAGTGGAATTTCTATGTAATATTTGAGATCTCGTTCCTTTGTAACAGTTTAACGTGGTTTACCTCTATTGTATAATGCTTTATGGAAATAAGGTAGTAAACTATTCTCACCTAACAGAGCAACCTTTTATACACTTTATCTTTCTTCAGAAATGTTGTCAACAACCAGGAATTGAGAGAGATTGCTGGGGAGTAACCCTGAACTCTCGCGGGATTAACGCACCACAGGTTTGGATTAAAATGATATAGTTGCACAGGTATGCATACAGAGAGCTACTTGGCAAGTTTCATCAAAAAATGAATGAACACAGCTTTCCAGAGCTTTCATTCTTTTTTACTTGTCGTCTTAACTTTTTTTTAATAAATGTAACCACATAAGGGTTTCTAAATGTGCACGTGTGCAAAGCCGTGCAGTTCTACAAACAAACATTATATTAAGCAGTCTGTTTGCCCTTTTCACAGAGCAGTAGCTTTTGGAATTGGTAGCTGTTTTATTGTATGCGGATTTAAAATTTTTGAAAGAAAAAAAACAAAACAATTAATGCATTCGGTCGGCACTGGCATAAAATAAAAATACAAAAAGCACGGTACTTTTTGCATGATCCCTTGTGTGATGAGTTTGGTCCTAAGTGTCAGATTACGTAGAGTGGTAATTGAAAATAATCACACCTGTGATTTTTAAAGGTACACTGTAATTGCCATGTTGTTGTGTTTACAATACAGTGCATTTTTATTTTAGCCTACGTGTTTTTTTCAAATTATTCTCTATATTGAGACAACTACTTTTTTTCAGCAGAGACTTGGTCGCTTAGCTTCGTGAGCCCTGCCTTTTTATGTGATCCGTGGTCAGAAGCACCTCTTACCCGTCCTAAGATCTCTCTGCAATCCTGTTTCTAACAAGCATTAATGGGGCGGTGACAGGTAGCATTCTAATGATGGCAATGAGAACAGGTTAGAGAATAGAAGAGTTGTCTAGCCATTATAATTGCTGTGGGAAGGTCTCAATGCAATAACGCAAGACACTGACTTTTTATTAATGCTCAATAGGACCAGACAAGCATAGTGATCTTGGATTGGGTATGTAACCGCCTCCGATAGGATGGCAGCATTGAGGGAACAATGGCGACCAGTAAAAGAAGGTTTGCAAATATAGGTAGCCATTTTATAAAAACGCATGCAAAGAAACTAGTAAAATTTTGATTTTAAAGCGCTCCATTAATCAGCAATTACAGTTTTAATCAGAGATTCAACAATATCTTTTACTAACGTTACCTATTCAATAAAACGGGGAGAGGGGCACTCTTAGTGCATTCCCTATGATAGACGCGTTGAGAACTGAACGCATGTTGCATCCTATCTATTAATCTAGTTGGAAAGCACACCCTCCATGGCTGCTGATGTCAGCAAAAAGGGGTAGAGCCAGGAAAATGTCAGGGTTATCCACTAAAATGAGAATTGCTGGGGGATTCAAAGTGAATCTCAACTATAGGCAAAATTATAGAAATTTTCCAAGTCAGTAACATTTTCAAGTTTGGCTTTTTTTTGGACAACATTTATAAAAAAATCACTTTAAATTCCTAGCAATTCTTGCTTTAGTGAATGACACTGTTAGTATTTAATTTAAATGTAGCTTTTTTTTTCCTTCACACTTGCATTTATGCAGCTATGTGTGCATGTATATACATGTATACAATTAACCTGCTTTGCGGTGATACATACATACATATTTAAAACAGATTCAGACGACAAAAACAAATACACAAAGCAAAAGGACTGTACAAATTCTGTACATTTTCAATCGGTTTAACTATGTGCTAGTTACTGCGGCATTTAAATGGTTAATCAAATCCCCACATGGGTCCCCCCCCACCCCCATTTATCACAACTTTCCCTAGAAAACCAAGTTAATATATATGTCATAAATTAGTGAATACTTAACTTGCCTCTGATTCCACCGATTTTTTGACAGTAATAGAAAGAGACGATATTGTGTGTAACTCTGTTTAAAAAATAAATATTTTCAGATTTTAGTAGCCAGGCCCTGCTTGTTTGAATATGGGTTAGAACACAAAAATATTGATTATTAAAAAATAAAATCCAACATTTATTTCAGATGAAGCGTTTAAAATACTTTTTTTAAATTATTATTATTATTTATTTTTTTTTTACGTGCAGGCATGTTAGGTGTGATTTCTTCCAGTGTATATTGATTTTCAACAGCATTATGGCACACACATTGTATTGCAGTAGTTAATTTTGCGCGCATAGTGCGCACCAATGAAATAATTATCAGTTCCGCTACATTCCCTAAACACAGCAGTTTTCTCAAGTTTGTTGGGAGCTCAGGGTGATGTTTGGAAGTAGCACATTGTGGAGATTTATTTATTAAACATCATGTTTTAGGGAATAAAAAAGTGAATATTTCAAAATGAGCCTTTTTTGGAATTTTTCAAAATCAGTACCTTTTCCTTAAATTGTCCAGCTTGGTTTGAATCCTGCTAAGGTCACCTCACTAGTAAGAGTCACTGGGCAAGACACCATACACCATGTAGCCACCTACCTCATTGACTGTAAGCTTGTTTGAGCAGTAACCCGCTGTGGAATATGGTGGTGCTATATAAACTCTACTAATACTATTTCGCAACAATTTGGCGTTTATTGCATAAACCCAATGGTTCCAAATTTTTGCTTGGCTGTAGAAGCTGTGAAGTCAGCCCTCAACACTATTAACACGTGGCATTAACATGTGGTTTTACTTGCTTGTTATAAGGTGCCAATTTAAACTATTGCTGTGTCCACAGAGTAAAATAAAAAACTTCCCATCCGTAATGCTTGTCACTGATTCCACCTGGTGAGAAATTAATTTCTCCAATCACACTCTTTGCCTCATGCAGAGGGACTATATTTGACATTGCCTACTTTCTTAACATTATCAAATCACAAGAATTTCCCACTCAAAATGAAAAAAATAACCACAGTGGTATGTCAGTTCAGGTAGTACCAGCACTACCTTGGGCTTAACCCTTATAATTAGATATACATTACCGATAAAGCATGAAAGTGTTTTCCCTTTATTTGGGGAGCTTTATCTTTAATGTATACTTCCTACACCTCACTGCACTGTACAGAAGCCTTAAAGCTTGTGAAAAAGGAAGGTTCTGGGCACATGCAAGGGCTTATGTGCAGGCTGCAATAACAGCCCTAAATGCTCTTTAATATACAATAGTAAACTGTAGCAAACAAAAACATTATGACTACCTAACTACAAAAAAAATAAAAATCTTTAAATATTACACTTTGTGTCGCAGAACAGCAGTATACACATGAACTATTTTTTTGTAAAAATTGCATCTGACAGTAACTCATTCCATACTTCAATCTAATGGCACACATTATCGTCAATGACCAGGTATTCTGATATGTGTTGTTTTTTTTGTTTTTGTTTGTTTGTTTTTTGCTTTATTTTGTTTTATTGCAAAGTATTCAGTAGCCAAGAGGTTAAGAAAGAGCCAATCTAAATGTTGTGCCAAAATGATATCTACATAGTAATATCTCTATGAGACTCCTGGGATTTGTTAATGATTCTGTCTCTCGGGATTTGTCAATGATTATACTGTTTATTTACACAATAGAATTACAAGCTGATGTTATGTATAAATTACTATTTTATTTTTAGTCGCACATGGCACAGTGCTTGTTAGCCATTCCTGGACTGGCTACTGCTTGAAGCAGCCCACCTACAGCCTCTACTTTTTAACATGCCATTATTAGTGTTCCCTGTACCAATAGATCTGCAGATAACTTCCCCTTTCGGCTAATTGTTAACCCAAACATGTATGTACAGATTGATGTGGCAGTCTAGTTTGCTTGTACTAAATCTCTTGTTATTTCTAATCTGACATTGACAGACATTGTGATGAAGTACGTGGTCACCAGATTACTATTATATATATATATATATTTCACTGCCCAGAAAAGCCAGTTTTCACTGATTTTGTGCTTTTCCTGTGTTGACATCAGTTGTAAGACACAGATGACTTATTATTGGATAAACTTGCCATTCTAAACACAATAGGAAAAGGAACAGCAAGCAATGGTGATAGCACATAAAGGATACACTGTTACAAGAGAGCACACTTGCATTATATTCTGGATATAACGTGCTTCTCGGGCAGAGTTTTGCATATTGTTCCTGTTAATTCCTATAGAATATTAGTGGCTCCTATGTGACGGAGGAATTGTTTCACTTGTTGTAGTCAGTGCTTCTTGGGAAACAGCTTCAGTGATGTGAAGTGGAGCTAATAAGTTAGGATATGATCAGTTAAACGGTTCTGCCTGGCACAGGAATTCTCAGTGGGTTACAGAGCACCTGTCATGTAAATTTGACATGGGTTTACATCAAGTAATAACATTTCATCTTTTGATAGTGCTCGTCAATGACTTCTGCAAATTTATAGAGGATATTTTATTTATAGAAGCATTCCTGAGTCTGCAAATGTATTAAAGTGTGCGTTAAAATACAGTTCTTGGCTTTATATGTGTGTTCAAAATTTGTCAGATCCTGTAGAAAACAGAAATACGGTAACTAGAAAGATCCTTACATGTTTATAATGTCTCTGACTTAAAAGCAGAAGTTAAGGATCCTGGTTGCCATTTATATTTCCCACAGTTCTTTACTCTAAATCCCTACAATGCAAGTGGCATCTCATTCATTGAAAAATAATTGCACAAGGCTTCCTATTGAGATGCCACAGATGATTATATACTTTGGAGTGACCCATTAATATTGAAGTTTCTAGTTTATACCTATGCAACGATGGAATTGTTCAGGATTGCAAGCATTGCAGTTATGTCCTTGTGTGCCCACATGTCACTCGACAGACTCAGAACTAAACTTCTGGTAAATGATATATACTTAGTTGTATCACTTCACTTGCTGGCAAATTCACTAGCAAAATGTATAGACTCAATGAGATGCAGTTACTTGAATAGGACACTTAGGTGTATATTCACTTTAAACAGTGGTGTAGATTTTAATTAAAATAATACGATTGATACATAAGCATTAAGAGGTTCAACGTTTAAACTCAGAAGACAAAGAAAAAACACATTTCATGATGACTTAATTTTCATTTAGTAAACAGTGGTGTTGCCTAAACTTCAGTTTATCTGAATATAAAGAATAAACAATCTCAAATTTAAAAATGTTATCGAAAGTGATGGCTTAAAATTGTAAATGCCAACCCAGAATAAAAAAAATAAAAAAAAGATTAACATTTAATATAGTTTCTAATATTTATCGTCGATGCATATCACAGTTACTGATTTCTTCTGCTTGTAACATTTTGTGTTATTAATATAGGAGATATAAAGTGCAGTTAATTGGTGCGCGTATCGGAAACTGTAACAGCAGTGCATTGTAGTATGTTATTTGTAGTGGGTTATCCTGCAGTTTAGAGCCAATTTTCTAAGTAGGTCAAGGTCATGATTAACCCACTGACTGCCAGAGGGTTGTAATAGAAATCCCTCTGGCATTTCACAAGATAACGCACAAATCAAATTCAGGCATGATGTTTAAAGGATGGATTGAATCATTCACTCTTTTTTTTTTTTTTTTTTAAAACAGTGATCATGTTTTTTCTTAGAAACTCCTAACATTATTATTTGTGAAATAAACAAAACACATATTAAATTCAATGTAAGCTCTGGATAGAATTAACCATACGTGTAATTTAGCGAGGTTGGCTCATTGTTCATCCCAATTTGTCGTCTGACTATCTGTCTGCTCTTGATATGTGTGTTGTATTTAGACGAATCTCTGCTACTGAAAAACCTCGCATCCCCCTTAATAGCACAATGCATGGGCAGCGCATCTCCATACAATATAGTCGATATATATGTGTAACACTTAATTTCCAGCAAGTCGCTCAGACAAGAGTTCCATTGATGCTTCCATGAAGGTACCAATCTGAACTTTTGTACAAAGTAGTGGAAGTTTGCCCACCTCCCCCACCCCGGCTTAACCCCACAAGATGCTGACATTGCGAAAGTCGCCTTCTTTTTTTCTGTAGCATCTCGGCGAGGCGTAAATCCCAAATAGGTGATAAAAGAAGTCCTTTTCCGTCAACAACGAGCTTTGATAGGACTCCTCCTTTTTTTCTGTACCCTTCTGATTTCTCTCTCTCTTTTTTTTTTCCTTCTCCAAGTTGACTGTTAACTATCCCCCCTTGCATCTGAAGTTGTCTCCTGATTGGTGTAATCTGCCTCCGTTACGTCAGTCAGAGTGTGACGTTCAGTCTTCCTGTTTCCTCCAGCTGTGTCTTAAAGTAAATCTTGTTGTAGTGTGGAGCCTCAGCTGAGCTGCTCTGCCTGCTAGGATAATACAATTACTGCCAGGCATAAGAGAACAGCACAAAAGATCTCTCTCCCTCTTCCCCTCTCTCTCTCTCTCTCTCTGAGTCTCTGTCTCTCTCCACTCAGTCTCCAGCCTGCTCTCTGTCAGATTCGCACACACACATACACACACACATACACTCACGCATACTCTGTGTCCCTTAGTCATTCAGAGGCACACACATACTCCCTCCCTTGTCAAATTGTACAATACATCAGCACATATTCCAAGCTCTGTGTTTTCTGTCTTTCGCTGGCAAAACGGATCAGTTTCAACGCTTTCTCTGAGTAAGTATACCCTTCAGCATTAGTTTTTATTTCAAATAACTTTGCTAAATTGCATCCTAAGGCTCTGCTTTTTTTTTTTTTTGCCTTTTTTTTTATCACAGACTTTATGATTTTTTATCAGCACTTAAACTTTAAACGTATTTGTTCAGAACAGTGTGGGTTTTTTTCGTGTTGGAGTAATAAGAACTTCGTTTGAGCAGTGATGCTGATCCTTGTTAGGATAATGGTAAATGTTTAAGGATGCTTAATGTGCTATTTGACTGCTAGTTTTGTTCTATGTAGTAGTAACTGTTTTTTTTTTCACCTTTTTAACGCCTGATTTAATCTTTAGTTTTTTGTTTTTCTTTTGTCGTGTCTGTAAAGATCCTATTTTTTTTTCGTCTGCTTAATTTGCTTCTCATTTGAATAGATAGTTCCCTTTTTTTATAATTTCTCATTCCAGGAAAAAAAAACTGTCAGATATTATTATAATTTTGGTTTATTTCTTTCACTAAGATAAAAAGTGTGTGGAGGAGATCTTAATATAAACCTGTCAATCTGTTTATTCTTAAGAAATATAGCGTATTGCCCCTTATATCGCTCTTAGCAGATTCCCAAGTTTTCAAAAAAAATATGTAAAAGAACATTTCTTCTTATTAAGACTATGGTAACTCTCTTCTTCCCTTTAAATGCTGATAGCATTATTTTGCCATATTTCATAGCTCTCAATGCCTTGTATCTGAAGAGGAAGAAGGATTTTGTAGTTGATCTTTGAAGTTTCACAAATTGATCTAAAATGAAAAGCCTTGTTTGGATAGCCTGTGTTAGATCTGTCTCCATAGTGTAGCAAGATCTGTACGCTTCTAGCAGTAATGTTTGCAAGTCACAGAGAAAGCACATGCTTCTGCTTACACTAGAAATCTCGTAGTGCTGAATTTTGAAAGCATATTTTTTCCTTTTTCTGGGGGGGAGTTTGGCAAGGGATGCACCCAGCATCACTGCGTGCAAACCAGTCCAAGCAGTTGTCATTTATAGTGTGCATTTCCCCTAGCCTCGTTATTATTTTAATTTATTATTATTTTTGTAATTTGTACTTTTTAGGGATATTTGCATCAAACAGTTAACTTTTAAGGCAGACGATGACTGGTCTGCTATAAAAGATTTGCTTTTCATATCCTTTCTTTTTTTTTTTTAATCTTTATTATTTGTCTCCCGCTCCCTTCTGTGTCTGGATAGCTATTGTAAGACCAAAACAGAACACGCATGGTTAACGCCAGACAGGTGCGTTGTGTCAAGAAAGACAGGTGCAAGTTTTCGTTCAGCAGAATCTTACCAGCCGGCTATTGTTGAGAGGTTTATGCATTTATGGCCAGCTCATAGATAAGGAAAGCCCGAACAACAGAGACGGTCAAATTATACCTGGTGAGATGTTTTGTATAAACCCTATTTGCATACTAAATACAGGTTGCATTATTAATCGACGTGTTAGACAAAGTAAGGGGAAATATTGCTTTTACCTGATAGCAGATTTATAAGTGGAAGCATATGTTTTGTGTTAGAAGCCGTCTTATTACCTGCCATCACAAAGGTGCATCCGGAACGAGTTCATTTATTTTTTCTTTTGGCTTGGTCCATGGGACCTGATCACTTCTTTAGTCTTGTTTCTTCTTGTTTAGTCAAAATGTACATTTCTTCATTTCTAACCCATCAGCCTGTGAATGTTTCCCAGAAGTTAGTCCACCTTATGCCACCACTATTTTCAAAAAATTCCCTGTTTTTGGTTAAAACAAAAGTTAGTCCACCTTATGATGACTTTATTTTCGCGAAGTGACGTGTTCACTAAACGGCAAGCCGACTTGGAAAATGACAACTTAAAGAGTCAATAGCCTGTCTATAACGACCTACGTTTTGTAGTCGGATGTCAGTTGACCATTTAGTAAACAGACATCTATCTAAATATTTATATATGTATAACATTTCCACTGATCTTTCTCTATAAGAATTGAGAAGTCAAGTGCATTATGATGTTCTTTATGTGTGACTCTTGGAAGTAAAACAACTTTTTCCCTCCTGACTCACAACATTTCCACTTACTAATGATTTTTGGTTATATTTTCCCAGCCTCTTCTAGGCTGTCAATCTATCCATCTGTCTCAAATTCCCTGTCTTACTCGTTCTGTCCATCTATCTATCTATCTATCTGTCTATCTATCTGTCTGTCTGTCTGACATTTTCTGTTTTACAAAAGTAAGGGATCATTTTCTCTCCATCAATTAGAAATAATTAAGTGTCTTCCAAACATAGGGTTCTATTTTTACAAAGAGATGATTATGAGTATATTTGTGGTTAAAATGTAGAAAATACTTTGCACAGGTGTATTCAGAATGCATGTCAGATTAAGGCACCCTTCTGTAGTATAGTGCTGCTGGGGTGTCCCTTTTTTGTACAGGCAAAAGGTGTGCATTTTTCTTTTTCGACTTTACCTTTGAGTTGTGATATCTATGTCATCCTTTAAATTCTTATCTATGGTAGTTCCACCTTTTACTTCTCTGCCCTTTCGTACATATATACTTCTGCTTTTTATTAATGATAAATGAAGGAACTTTAGATATAAAGATGTCAAAAATCGCCAAGCAGAATAGCCTTTATGTCTTTTATTATGCCTGTGTTAATGATTCCATCTGGCAGACCCAGTAGTTACAGTTCAAGATTGTCCTCAGCGCCTTAACCCATTCTGTTTCTCTTATATGAAGAAGTTAGCTTTTATTTAAGCATAGGAAAGCCCACCTGACACTTAAAACGGCCTTTCCACGCTAGGTGTGACAACGTACAATTCGTTCTCCATTGATGTCAGAGGTTATAATGCAAACTAACATTTTAAACTAATGATACATTTTCGTTAAGCTCTATGCACATTTTAAACTTGGGGCCTGTTTTTTGTTGTTTAAGCAACATATATATAATGACCCCAGGGGGTAGCCAAAGCTATGTACTAATCATCACTAGACTAGACACAACAACACCTCTAAAGTAATAGACATTAAAAGTTCAATTAGTCATACTCCTGTTTTTGGTGAAACTTTTGTCCCCAGGTACTCTGTAATTTTATGCAAAACTGTCTAGTTGTTTAACTCCTTCAACGCTGGGTGTGTGCAGTGCTTTTTAGAGGCCACCTATACATCCGTCATCATAGTTTGAGGGACACCCCATTGAGATCAGGCTCTTAGATAACTAAACATCACAGCTAAAAAAGCATTGCCTTTTCCAGTATAGAATGATGTGTTAATTTGTACACAAAACATTCTTGTAGGTAACGACTACACAATTTCAGCAAGTACATATAATACGAAATGTATACATGTTGTAATTGCTGTTTACGTTCATCTGCGTTTTTTTGCGACTTGGTGTAAGTTTAGTTCTAAAATTTGGGGGAACACGCTTTGCTGTGAACAAACTAGAAAAACTACCTTGATATTTAATCACTAAAAACAGAATCTTATAGCGAATTGAAAAGTGAATTTCAAAATTTAAGCAACAATAACTGATTTGTTTAAAAAAAAAAAGTCTTCAACTCAGGTATAGACTTGGCTATTTTAACTTGAATTTTGCTTTTTGATTCTCAATTCACTATGACTGACTGTTTAGGGAATAAACCAACCTTGCCTCTATTAAGTTATAACACACAGATGGCTACTGATAGCAGTGCATAATCGACCAGGTAAAAACGGTTTTGTGGTATGCACTTATTTACAACTCTATGCTATCCCCTACGCCAAAGATTATCTTCCTGAAAACAGATTGAGAATTATCGTTAAACACACCAATGCCCAAATCTGAAACAGCCCGTACATTTTAACATCAAACAAATTTAAGATCATTGAATATGCTTAAAGCCATATTTTTGAATAGATAGCAGTAGTTTATTTTCCTAAAAAAAAAAAAAAGAAAGGAACTTTTACTCTGTATTAAAAAAAAAAACAAAAAAAAAAACACTACAAATTCATGGCAAAATAGTTATTGTAATTGTATAAAGTTGCAGAAATGCTGTTTAATTTAATTATTTATTTTAGTGACCTTACTTTATCCTGTCAATAATGCTGTAAAATAGGGTAAAACCTGAATTTTCTATTTTTAATTTTTCACTTTTAGTTTATCCCCCCCATAATTGAACATATGTTTTATGCAAATAAAATGCCCAGCTATATATATTTATTTAAATATACCTTGCATTTCAAGAAATGTATTTTTTTTCAAATAACAGTCTATCTTTGAACTTGAATTTTCAGATAATTCTTCTATTCTTGCTAATATATTTACGCCTATTAAAATGAGTGTCAAAAATCCAACATTGTTTAAAAGCCTGTCTCAAATTGTTCGTTGTAAATTAACAAGTGAGGATAGTTACATTGAAACTTTACAATGTTCTCAATTCGATATTGGGCACTGGTGTGTTTTAAACATTGTTGCCCTTATCTGAGAGGTAAAATCAACTTTTACGTTATTATTTTTCATATCATCAGCACTGATCAACAGACTTAGAAATGTCTTGTAACAAACTGGAGTATCAATTTAGCCTAGACTAACAGCTGCAGATCAGGAATAAATCAAGCCAAATTAATTTAAATAATGTCGTAGATTTAAAGAAGATTACAGTGGTACATATTTGGCAAGGACACATATTTTGTATTAATTTATGACATTTTTTACCAGAAAACTTTTTAATAAATGCAAATTTGCATATGAGAGGTTTGCAGGAAGGATCTCATTCCATCTTTGGTGCTATCATTTGTACGTTAACCTCCAGATTTCTTGAATTTCGACAATTAGTTGTTTCAAACGCCTTTTGCTAAAAGGGAAAATTGTGTGTTATTTTTTTAATTTTTTTTAAATTAAGCTTTATAACTTTTAAAGGTTTATTCGCTGAACTGTACATTTTAGTGAATTTAAAATTTAGTTTGGCAAATAAAATCCAAGTGAATTGAGCTGGAAGAATTCTCCTCCCTTGTAGCTGTTGGAGCGTGAATTTTCCTTGTTTAATTTGCATGTTCGATTTTTAGTTAAGCAGCAAGTTTAGTGAATAAGCATCAAGCACAAATATGTGCTTGCATGGCTAGAAGTTTATATACGTCAAAATCGCTTTATTTTATGTATTATGTAGATATTACATATTCTGAAGCTCCCAACTGTTATATTTAGAATGCATGGAGATTAGGAGGAATGGATCAAACTAAGAGGATTGATTTACTAAATGTTGAATTGTGGGCAGTCGACAACTGAATTGCAAGATTCCAGTCAAAATTTTGGACATTAAAAAAATTTTTCGGTGATACAAAACTGATCCAAAGTAGCTATTATGCTCAAAGTTTTATTAGTCAATTTACCACAAGTTGCCATTTAGTGAATAAATCCCCAGGTCTTTTGAGTGAATCAAAAACAGTTTTCCATAGACTTTGTATTTATTAGTGATCACAAATGGGACTTCATGGGCCTACATGGACAATTAAAATGTGATACTTTACCTCACAAAGACAAACTCTCGATTTGTTCCACAATTTTTTCATTTTTTTTTTTTTTACCAAAGTAGTGTCCAGTGTACCCTATAATGACACAGACTATCCTTTTAGAGATGTTGGGTTTGTTTTTAAGGAGAAATTTCGTACTTTTTTTTTCTTCTTAAAATGACAGAAATATATACAAGTATTATGTTCCTCTTAGGATAGAGATCTGACCATAGCCTTGAGATAGTTTTCTTCTGATACACGATTTTACAGCCAGCATTTTCTTCCTTTACTTGTATTATATATATATATGTGTGTGTGTTCACAATCCATCTGTGTAAGCTCTGCTTAATAATATCCTAAATTTGACGGTTTTGTCATGCTGAAATTATGCCTTTTTGCATGAATAGTCATCTTTTAAAACTAGCCACAGATGCAGTCCTAGGGAGCACGTAGATGTTTTTACAGGTGAACCGAAAAGAGATGGGACACATTCCAAAAAAGTCTGCATGCTGCCTTTGGCAATGTACCCTGTGATTGTAAAGATGTGCTCTGTTAAGCAAATGCATAGTTTAGTATCAGATAAACATGGCATGAAAGATTCTCATCCCCCCCCCCCTTTTTTTTTAACTAAGCTCAATTTTTATCTCCATGGAAAAAAGGGAAACCTTATAGTTTCCTCATAAGTTAAACCGTCACCAGTAACATTTAGATTGTTCTTTTTGAGAAATAAATCATTATAATCTTTCTTAGATGGAATTCAGGGAAAAGCAATGACACTTGGGAAGAAAGTCAGAACATCATTGTACCGCGGTTATTTCATGTTTGCCGTACATGGTTTTCTGCTTTGGCGATACATGCCACAGGAAACCAGATGCAGGCATAGATAAAATTATGTCACTTGGCATTCAGAGCAAGTTGAAGGAAGAAACACTTACTGGCCAGCAGTAACCTTTATAGGAAAAATCGTGTTGAAGGATTGAGAAACCTACGGGTTTTTCTGTTACTGTTACGGGAAACATCCTGCTAATAGTGCAGACGTTGCTCATGTGTAATGTGCATTTCTAGATCCCTTTTCTCAGCAGACTTGCTATCACACCATGTACCGGATACCATGGTTTACATCTTCACATTTGGGGTTAAACACCCAACTATGTGTATAGTTGGCCATGTAGTCCTCTCAATTTACTAGATATTGCATGGAGTATTAGGATTATCTAGATAAATCAATCTCCCTAGGGCAGTAGAACTGCTTCTCTTAATCAGAGACAGGCCACTTCTGGCCCAATAACCATTTAGGATTAAACCTCTATTAGTCCTTGACTGCCTACTCTTGCTTGCACTTCTAGTGGTTTTGCATGGCACCTCTTTGGGCAGTGCAAGTTTCCTTTGGCAGACTAAAATGAAGGGAGCCATAGGCCATGCCAAAATTTAGTCCTTGGATTTTGTTTCCTTATTTTTAATAATTGTGCTTTATATTGATACTTCCCCAGTGTTAAATAGTGCTTTTTGTACAAAACATTGTCCGTTATTGTAGAACCATAAAACATCTGCCTCTAAAATTTCTGTAAGGTTAACTATATCCATTTTTTTTTCCTGGAATACTTTACATTTTTTTAAAATGTATATTATGCTTCTTATTTCAAAGATAAACCTTCCAAATTGGATTTTTTTTCATCTTTCTTAGCATTATCTGGCCAAATTTAATCATTTGTTTTTCTTTTGCTGTGCTCTTACAATCTGCAGAGATAAACGCTATCAGTTTGAGAACATTTGAGAAATACAATCATTTTACTTGTACTTAAGTAGTTTTTATGCTTTTGCTTTTTTTATATTTATTTTGTGTGTTTGTGTGTTCTGGGGAAGGGGGTTGTGTGTAAATCTTAATCCATCTTAAAGCAGTGAAGCAGAAATATTTAAAAATGTTTTGTTTCAAGCAGAGTGCATAATAAATTGTAATAATTGTAATGTGTCATAAATCCCAGAGCCTATGCATTTTGCATTTTATTCAGGATTGAGGTCAGGAAATTTGGAGAAATTTAAAGAAAATGATTCATCAGTCCTTTTGTTCTGTTGGCCAGGGTCCCAGGATTCTCGAGCTGTGCCCAGCTGACAAGCTTTTGAAGATGACACAATAACAGACCAGTGATGCCTGACCATGACAGCGCAGCCCTCTTAAGCAGGCAAACCAAGAGAAGAAGAGTTGACATTGGAGTGAAAAGGACTGTAGGGACAGCATCTGCATTTTTTGCTAAAGCAAGAGCAACCTTTTTCAGTGCCATGAATTCCCAAGGTTCCGAGCAGGATGTTGAGTATTCCGTGGTACAGCATGCAGATGGGGAAAAGTCAAATGTACTCCGCAAGCTGCTGAAGAGGGCGAACTCCTATGAAGATGCCATGATGCCTTTTCCAGGAGCAACCATAATTTCCCAGCTGTTGAAAAATAACATGAACAAACATGGTGGCACAGAGCCCAGTTTCCAAGCCAGTGGGCTTTCCAGCACAGGCTCGGAGATACATCAGGAGGATGTATGCAGCAACTCTTCAAGAGACAGTCCCCAAGAGTGTCTTTCCCCTTTTGGCAGGCCTACGATGAGCCAGTTTGATATGGATCGGTTGTGTGATGAGCACCTGAGAGCAAAGCGTGCCCGGGTTGAAAATATAATTAGAGGTATGAGCCATTCCCCAAATGTGCCATTGAGGGGCAATGAAAATGAAAGAGAGGGAGCCCCCCGGTCTATAAGCCCCCGAGAAAGCTATAGAGAAAACAAGCGCAAGCAAAAGCTGCCTCAGCAGCAGCAGCAACAGAGTTTCCAGCATCTGGTATCAGCTCGAAAAGAACAGAAGAGAGAGGAGCGTAGACAGCTGAAACAGCAGCTGGAAGACATGCAGAAACAGCTGCGCCAGCTGCAGGAGAAGTTCTACCAGATCTACGATAGCACCGATTCAGAAAATAATGAAGATGGCAACCTGTCTGAAGACAGCATGCACTCAGAGATCATAGATGGAAGAGCCCGGGATTCTGTGGGCAGGTCAGATAATGAAATGTTTGACATAGACCCTGGGCAGTTCATTAATCGTGCCCGAGCCCTAGTCAGGGAACACGAACTGGCACCAGACAATCATGGGAAAAGAGAGGGAACAAAAGACAAAGATCCTTTGCATAACATTTTCCACCCTGAAAGCAAACATTTGGCAGAAACACTTAAGCAAGAACTAAATACTGCCATGTCACAGGTAGTAGACACTGTGGTCAAGGTTTTTTCGGCAAAGCCCATTCGCCAACTCCCTCAGGTCTTTCCACCTCTCCAAATTCCTCAGGCAAGATTTGCAATCAATGGGGAAAGCCACAACTTCCACACCACCAACCATCATGCACAGTGCTTTGGTGATGTCATCATTCCAAATCCCCTGGACACTTTTGGCAACGTACCGATGCCTAGTTCTACAGACCAAACAGAAGCACTGCCCTTAGTTGTACGCAAAAATTCTAATGACCAATCTACCAGTGTGCCACCACCTGGTAGTCATCATGCTTCACTGCATCAGTCCCCTCTCTCAGCAGCTGCAAGCTTCTCCTCCTCTTCTTTCCGTCACCCTTTCCCTCTTCCACTCATGGCTTACCCATTTCAAAACCCTTTGGGTGCCCCATCTTCAGCCTTTCAAAGCAAAGACAGGGCCTCCCCTGAATCCCTAGACTTAACTAGGGAGACTACAAGTCTGAGGACCAAGATGTCATCACATCATATGAATCATCACCCATGTTCTCCAGTGCACCCTCCTAGCTCAACGGAAGGTCTCTCCTTGTCCTTTATCAAGTCGGAGTGCGGAGACATGCAAGATATGTCCGACATTTCTCCATATTCTGGAAGCGCAATATCCTTTTTAAAGTGGTTGATGAAAAAAATACTAATGTATTGTATGTATGTTATGATCTTATGACATTTAAAAAAAAAAGTAAAAAGCATGAAATGTTTATATTTATATGGTTTTAAATACTGGATTCTTTTAAAGTTACATAAGCTTTTATACATTAAGTATAATTAGTTAGTTCCATAGATTAATAATATACACATGTACACATTATTATATTACTGGAAAACTAAGTCAGTATTAGGGCAGACATTTAATTTTCGCAATGTATATTGCCAAAAATAGTATGTCTGCTCTAATAGTAAGAGAGAGATGGGCAGATATAGAAATTGAGAAACTGATAGCCTAGCAGAGGTAAGAAGAATATTACCAAAAATTGTATGTGTACCAAAATGTTACTTCTAGAATTTTAACATTGTTTTCTGTTAAAGCTACCTGTTCTTTCTCCTAATAACAGAAAGCCTATTTCTAGTTTACTTATAAGACTTGTACTTTCTAAATACATATTCTTCCCTAGATATTTGGCTGATATTATGCTTTGTGAAGAGTCAACGAATGCACGTGAGTACCCACCTTCTTGGTATCAGTTGCATTCGCTGACATAAGAATAAAAATCAACATCAAATCCAGGTTGGCTGTTGGCAGTAAATTAAAATAAAAACAGCTAGACACATTTGTTATTTTCCAGATGTCTATCCTTCGTTATGATTGCTAAACTGCAATCACAAGGAGTGCGTAATACAATTTGTGATTGTATTAACGATGCAAACGTGATCTATTGAATTTGAACCCAGACACAATCATAGGTCTTGTGCTTGTGATATTACCTTCCTCTCGAGAACCAACAAAATACATGCCTTACTTTCTGCTTGGATAGAAATTGTGACTTTATACATTAGAAATCATTAGTAGGTTGGACAGCCGATCCACATAGTGATGGATCGTATCCTGCACATTTACGTTGGACTCACTGCCACAGTGTTGCACAGCCGTTTCATTAGTAACCTATAGTAAAATGAAGATATTGGCAGTTAGGGTACTGAGTAAGCTCAACTGGCCAATCAAATAGCATTATTAAGGGTTGAATTATATATAGAAGTTGACAAGTATTTGTAGACATTATTATCCAGACACAAATATCATATCATACTAATTGGTATTAGCCTGTTATTATTATATAGTTACAAATTAAGTTAAGTAGATAACGCAGTTAATGCATTTGACTATAAATTATACAATGACAACACTTAAATAATTTTTTGTACCACCGTTTCCATGGTGATTGCTGTACTTTTAAAACTGCCTTAGAATTGCTCCTTGTGCGTTACACTAGCCTAGTTTTCAGTGCCAATAACGGATTTATTTAATTGATGCATCCTCTGTATTTTTTAAGATGTAATCCATCTTCTTGCAGTGGTGAACATGCACTGCGAAACTCATATCTTAAATACAATGTCGATTGCATAGTCCGGAATGGCCTGTTGAACAAACCAGATTTTTAGCACGCAATATTTGAAATATAAGTTTATCAATCTTGGATTCCATTCAGTAGACTAGAGTTTAGAATGTTCTGTTGTACATTCTGAAGTGGGCGGGAGTGCTTCCACCATCACGTTGATTGATGTCCACCCAAAGCACAAAAAGCAGGCATTTAAACCAAGCCTCCCTCAAGTAGGAAAATAAAATGCACTAAGCTGGGAAAGATAGAGGAAGTATGAGTCAAGTGAACAGTTGACTCTCATCAAATGGAAATCTTAGAAAGGTTAATTATTATAGAGGAAAACAATGTTTAGTGTGTGGATATATATGTGTGTGCTCAAGTGAGTAAACAAAAAGATACAGGTACTGATTTATTCAGACTGTATAAAGTTCTCTCTTCCACCCAGAAGTCTGTTCTTCAGGCTCAGTGCAGCTGCCTGCCATGCATGATTAACCTCTGTTGAGCCTTACACAGAAATCTTTTGTCCTTACGTACACAAAGCAAATTATTTTGGAAAGCCACTGAGCACAATTAAACACAAAATTCAGCTGTATTAGGCTTTAAAATTGTTGTCTACACAGTCCTGTTTTTTCGTATCATCTATGTAGATTTGTATGCAAGGGGTTGGGTCGGGGATGGAGGTTTTGTGAAATATGATATTGTTTCGGTAAAACGCCATGCACCCTTCCTTTCGTGAACCAATAGACCCTAGTCAAATGATGTAAGATATTTATTCTTCACGTCTAAGTATTATCTGTTTAGGAGGACACTACTACAAGGAAGCATTTCGGATTTAACATTTCTGATTTAACAAGGATCAGGCATTAAATGGAAAGACGTTGGAGGGCTGCCTAAAATTGGCACCTTTCATAGTGTATCAGTGGTTAGACTAAAACAGTAACCGGAGCGAGACCAGGAAGTAATTCTGGTTAAGATTGGATATGCTATTACTAATTAACATGATGTTCCCATTTGAATCTGGTTCAAAGTAAGTGCATCATCCTGGTCAGTCAATAGTTAAACTGCTAGTACGATAGACTCAAAAACAAATCTTAAGATTGATGAGATCTTCATGTAATTTAACCCCTTTATGATAGATGACATGGCAGCATTGATATCTTATAATGGGATTTTACAAATATGTTAATTCAACACATTTGTAAAACACATGTATTAATAGTTACATTAATAAAGGCATGGGATAGGTACTTATTATTACATTTAAAAACATAAAATTAGAAAAACAAATGAAAATATCCAACCTGAGTACCATAACAATAATAAAAAAAGATAGAGAGAGAGAGAGAAATAGATGGATAGATAGAATGCTTAATATTTTCAGGATATGAATGATATATACAGGGTTATTTACTAAATAGAGAATTGTTGGGAATCCAGAGTGAAGTTCAAATTTAAGACCAAATATCTGGCCTGTAAAAAGTCAGCTATTTTTCTAATGGAGCTATTTTGAACTTCACTTAAATTCCAGACAATTCTCTCTTGTCAATAACCATGAACTCCTTATTCTGGTAGTACGTAAATAGACATTACTAAATATTATTTCATGTAAACATTTGATGTATTGCCTTTGTGCACATTTACCTATCAAGTCTCACCCATACCTCCTCTCCAGTAACTTTATTAAGTTAATTTACTTTCTGTTGCATGCCTTACACCTCCCAACATTTTAAATGGACACACAGGGACACTTTAATATTAGGGGTGTGATTGGGCATATTGTCAAGGTTGGGCTATTCTGAGAATTTTGGGTGACTTAATAATGACAATTTATGCAACTAAAATGTAATTTAGAACAATAGAGGAGCATTAGGATAGAAAAGAGGGACAGAGAGATTTGTGCCCATAATAGGGGCTGTCCCTTTTAAAATGAGACAATTGGTAAGTATGATGCTATTCATGTCATAGGGTGATACAAAGTAAAGTCCAGTTCTAGGAGAGCTAGAGTCTCCTCCATTCATTTATTATATTTTAAGAGCGTAAATTCAAAAGAAAGAGAAGTATTGTGGAGTTAAGTAAATGTATTAATCGTGGAACAATGTATTAGTTAGTGAAATCACCAGCTCACATTTACCCTACAGAACTGAATGAAAACAAAATTACCTAGAGCAACATTTAATTGAAATCAATCAGGTTTAGCGATAATAAGTTCCAATTCACATGACGGAAAGATAAACATTATGTTCCAATCTTTAAATATTAATGTTATTGATTAAAATAGTTTTGCAATCAAATCCAGTTTAGTAAAAACATCAAGTTTCACAAGTGATTTCCAGACTTGTATTCTAAGATGAACAGAGATGATCAGTGATTTCAGAACACGCAGAAGGTAAGTGGTACAAAGTTATGCTTGTAGTTTTCTGCTTTTTGGTTGTGAATGCTGTCTTGTAGAATAATCCAAACTATATTAGTGATATATTATCTTTGTTAGATATAGAGATAGACTGATTGAAATTTGTATAAATAGATGTAGAGAGAAAAAAAAACACACAAGCTGACTGGTTAATTGTTCTTCTGTAGAATTAAAATGTATACACTTGTGGAAGAAACATATATTGAATAGCTTTCATTGTAAGTAGCATATATCTATCAATCACAACAGTGGGTGTTTGTAAAATGTGTGTGTCCCTAAAATAGTCTGTGCAGGTGAATGTCAACTTACAAGGGTCTTTAGTATAATGAAAGAAAGGGGGGAAAAAACATTTCTATAGACCAGGGGTTAAAAAGAGTGTGTGAATTTCAAACTGATTTGTCAAGGATATGTTACATTAAGTGCAAATTGTAAACATGCAGACAGTGTCTGTGTTTGCATCCGTATAAAAAGCCATTGCCTCTTAAGTTATTCTAGCACAGTGATAAAAGACAAGTAGCTTAAGGAGTCACGGTTGCTAGCGCATTGTATCATGTGCAAAAAAACCCTGCTTAGATCAATTTTATTATAAAGTCCTGTCAGGTTTCCCATCTTCCTGTATCTTATTGGCATTAGCTGTGATAAGTTGATTATCAGTTAAGGAGTAAAACACAATTACTTTAAATTTAACATTTTCTACGAAAGCTACTGTAGTCATCTTTTGCATACACCAGTGATGACTAATTGGGCTTGGCAGGACATGGGCAAAGTAGTTGCCAAGGTCTACCATGGCTAGCATGGTTTTCAAAAATTCTGTCTTGCTCTTGATAGAAGTTAAAACATACCTACCATTTCCTCGTAATTCTGTCTAGCAGCACCTTAATTCTCCTTTAATTCCTGGTGTTGTTTGCCCAAGACAATGAATGTATCTCAGAGAGCAGAGGTCCTTCAATGACTTGGTAGAATGATGTCATATGACCAGGTCATGCTACGTCATTTCAGACAGTGGAGAAAGCAATGCTCGAGGTGATAGTCCCAGGTTAGGGCTAGAGAATGTAAAAGTGTTGCAAAACAAATGGGCATAGCACTCTCTAATTGAATAAGTGTCTAGAATTAATATCTTATCAGAGCTGTGAAACACAGTTCTACCAGACGAATTTGGACTGCAACTTGTACAATTCTTGGTCCCTCTAGTATTCCAAGAATTTTGGAAGTTGTATTCTTTATTCAGCATCTGTTGTGCTGGGAGTTTTACCCCCCCACCCTGATCTAAATGGAAGGAGAACTTGTTAAACATAAGTAATATGTAACTAAAAGTCATCAATTAAAATATATTTAATATTAGCTTATTATTATGCAGTTAAAAGAAAAAGGAAAGAAAAAAACTTTCCTCTATAACAAATTAAAAAAATATGCATTTGTGAGGTATAAAAAAAATAAAATTGAATTTAGAAGCCTGCACTTCTCTATTCTGCAACTGGGCAGCTCCATCTTGGCTGCCGGTCAGTCATTCTTATGAACTCTAGTGTTTTTTTATTGTTATCAGCTCTCCATTGCACTTGGCAGTGAGCACAAAGAAATAGTGTTTCTGTGTCTCCTCATTTGCATTGTGTGCCCTGACTGTGCCTGGATTTAGCTTTTGTAATGTCATATCGTACATCTTTAATGTAATTTTAAAAGAGAAGCATTTGATTAGATTGTTTCACTGGTTTAGACAGAATGCAGGCGCTCTGAGCTGGGGAGGGAGGTTGTGGTTGTGCTTTAACTCTGCACATACAGACTCCAACCACTATGATCAGAAGCAAAAGTGATCATGGTGGTTGGAGTAACCCTATATGCACTGTATGACAGAAATCTACTGTCCCACAAGTGTTTTTAAAGATGCTGATTTTAAAAGGACACTATAGGCACCCAGACCACTTCAGCTCATTGAAGTGGTCTGGGTGCAGTGAACCAGCACCCTTAACCATGGAAAGGGAATTATTGCAGTTTTTTTATAAACTGCAATAATTACCTTTATGGGGTAACACCTCCTCTAGTGGCTAATGCATGCGCATTTGTTCTCACCCACCTGATGACGTCGGTAGGAAAGGAGCGCAGGCGGACACGAGCAAGCACCGGGGGACATCGATGCTGGACACAGGTAAGTGACTGAATATGTTTTTAACCCCTTCAGTACCGTGGGGGTGTAGGGAGGGGTTAAGCACTATAGGGAGCTATAGTGCAAGGGAAACAGCTTTGTTTCCCCAGCACTGTAGTTTCCCTTTAAATAAGTAGGACATTCTTTTAGGGTTTAAAAGAAGTATATGGTCATGCTAGAACAAATTGTCATTTGTCTTTAGGGATCATTTGTCTTTCAGCATGAGTGATAGCCATCCATAAATATAGCTTTTTTCATTGCTCCAAATTTCCCTATAATGTTGCAGGTTCTGTAACCTCCACAAACTGTTGGAACAAAGAATTTGGCTTCAGGACTCTCAAAAACAAACCCGTTGACGTGGTAATAATGAATAGATAGTGATATTTCCCTGCGTAACACTTACTAAAAAACACCACTCCCCTTTATTTATATGTATAAAAATATCCCAATAGTATAAATATTCAAGGTTTTAAACATTTTCTTTTCTTCCTGTCTTAAGTAATTTTCTGGCATCTGTTACGAACTGATGTTTAGAATGGAAAAATAAAAATACAGAAAAACAAAAATGAAATTTTGCCAATGCACTGACAGGTTGCCAAGGCCAACTTAACCCTTCGAATGCTTGGCATTCAGATGCGGAGAGAGGGTAGGTTGCGTTACTTTTTACACTTGTGCTTGGCACCCAAAGGGTTGTTTTTTTTTTTTACACCTGTACAGATGTCTCTCCTGCGCACACTACTTCAGTTGTTGCTTCAGTTTGGTAAATGCAAATGTCGTAGCTTGAACAGTGCTATTTTCCTTAAGATGCAAAAAAGATGCGTGGCAAGGAAATCAGCGAGAGAGAGAGAGAGAAAAACAAATAGCTGCTGTTTCTTTTCGCATTTGAATAAAACTTAATATTTGATTAAACAGATTCATTTGCAAAGATACCCAGAATGCATTTCTCTACCAAAGGCTTGGTCTAGTGGCATACAGGTGCAGTTTAACAAGCCTTAAAGAAGAAGGAAGAATACAAACATAAAAACAGGAACAAAGCACGTTGCGCACAATGCCACAGGTTTACAAATAGCAGAGTTTGTACATGGTTGACCTCAACTCTCATCACTCATTGCCAACCCAGTTAACAATGATAGAAATTCACAAGATCAGTAGTGGCAATCGTTCCCGATCCCAGGTTTAGACACGAATATGCAGAAGAAATCTTTTAGGTTTACAAAGTTATTTTTAACACAATATTGCTTTGCACTTAGAAAGATTCTATAAGTGCCAGGAATACAAAGCTGTATTCCAGGCACTATAGCTTCCTCTGCCTCGCGCCACCCCAATAAACCTTTTTTTTTTTTTAGCTGATTCCAGCGCTGATGTCCCTCTGCGCTGGGTCGCAGCTCCGCCTCCTCCAACATCCTGGCAGACAGCCACAGGAGGCAGACTTTGTGATGCAATGTTTAACATTGAAGCATTAGGTGTAGAAGGTACTCTGCACCCAGACCACTTCAATTAGCTGAAGTGGTCTGGGTGCCTATAGTGTTCCTTTAGTAGTTTAACATAATTTTTACTGTGATTGGAGATGTATGCACTAAATAGTGAGTAATAATGAGTAGACATCTGACAACGAAACTTTTTCCAAGATAGTTGAACTGAAAAAACTCCATATTAAGAAGGGAACCGCTTACTACCTTAATTGGTACGTAATTACTAAGGTTTTTATTCAGTACAGAGTGTAATGGCAGCCTATAATGTAAAACCCAGTTTGGAGAATTTTTTTTTTCAACTAAGTTTTTTTTAACATTCATTGGATGGGTTGTCTTCTCATCTGTAACTCACTGTTTCGTTAACAAGCAACTACCTGCCCATTTGTATAGGTTGTTACTTTATGCTGTAACACTGTAAAGTGTTTACTACAAGCTGTCTTATCTATCTTAGCACAGCTATTATGAAGGCTAACCCTGACACAGCAGGTGTTTGTGGACTGCATTTCCCACAATTCTCAGCAGATTGCAAGATTAATACCTCCTTAACCCATGTGCTGCATATTAGAGGTAAAAGTATAGATATAGTTGATGGGAAACTAAGTTACACTTTTCCCCTTCCCTCTCGGAAAAGAATGTGTGAATCTCACCTAAAATACAGTGTCGGGGCGTTAAGGCCAGAAGTTGTGTTGCCAAAATCCCTATCTAGACTCATATACAATTCTTTGTTCTCTAGCGTAAAATAAAAGCCCCTTCCCTCCAGAATTCACTTAAATAGGGAGCAGAGTCTGTGCCTTCTTCAATATTTGCCTGTAAGAAAAAAAATACAAAAAAAATAAAATATCAATCAACATACAGGAGTCTTCACTTTCTGCCCACGTTAAAAAATAGGGGCTTGGACGTGGTGTGAGAGCCCCAGGGTTCCGAGTAAGTTGTCAAACCATACTAAAACATTTTGACAAATTACACTGGGACACGTCACAGCAATTCTGTCCGGGTTACTTGCAATAAGTGACTTTATTTGAATTATTTTACCCCAAAATGGCTACTTCATCTGACATTCTCCAAGTTGGTTGAATTATGTACAACACAATTGTAGTATATAGATATCTAAATGTTTCCTATACTTTGCACAATACAACAGTTAATATATCTCTAACACTCTTTATACCTGCCCAATAAATACATCATATTAGTCAAATAAAGTGGGTATCTGTCCCCTACTTGTCACATCCCCTCTGGCAACACACGCCCCGATACGTATACTTACCTTTTTTTTTCCCACCGTTGTTTAGTTAAGGCTATATTGTACTTTGTAAACAGACAACACAAGTCTCAGGTTGTTTGAACACTGCTTTAGGTTCAGCTGCAGTACACTGTTTCTCTGATCTTTTATGTTCCTGAGCAGATGTCTTTCATTAATTTATGGATTTATCATCCTTTTTTTTTTTTACACCTGGCAGCTGTCTCAAGTTTCAGCAGTTTTTGTCTATTTTGCATTGCACATAGAATTGAATGTCATCTGTCTTCACAAAGCTAAGACTAAAAGAATCATGAACTTCTAGGTTGGAAATTGTTTGTGCACATAGCACACTTATAGTTGTGTGTGTGTGTGTGTGTCCCCCTCCCCCCCCTCACTCCTTAATATTTATTTATGCTCATTTTCTTTCCAGGCCTTGAATGGGGCTTAGCTTGTGTTCAGTACAGCTGTATGTTTACCGAATCTATTCCATCGTGACTCATTGTACGTGTGCAAGTATCCTAGAGACAGCCAGGGCTTTCTTGGAAGTTTAACAGTTGCCTTTTAGTGCTTCCACTTAATAGGAAAATATGCCCATTGGTCAGTTTATGTTAACAATATTTAGAAGAAAAAGCATGACCTATCAGCAAGCTCATATAACAATCATTAAAATTCTTAATAATAAGTGCTGTTAAATAGAAGGATGAATGTGTCATACATTGACTAATATTCTTTTTTTAAAAAGACAGATAAGAATATTAGGACATCACAAAAACAACTACTGTGGTTCATTGCAGTTGCATCGTGCGAAACGCGTCTTAATTCTGATTTCTCATCCAGTGTAAAATCAAGTGGCAGTACTTTATTTAAGTGTTGAATCATTCTATAAAGCAAACTTTAATTATTGGCACATTAACCCCTTAAGGACCAAACTTCTGGAATAAAAGGGAATCATGACATGTTACACATGTCATGTGTCCTTAAGTGCGCTGCTACAATTTATTGACAATGGTTAGAAAAAAAAAAAGTAAAGGAAAGTTTGTTGAAGGGAATTCCAAGAAATTATGGGAATAAAAGAAGAATTATCTTAAATTCGCATTAGGTGCCTTTCTGTACCTTTGCAAAGGTCCCTGGATTTAACGGAGTAAATGACAGATCCCAGGATTTTTATAACAAATTAATGTTAAATTATCCCCTATAGATAAAGAAACACTATAGTGTTAGCAATACAAAACAGTATTTGCAATGTGTGCCTGGAGTTATTAAGAAAGAGATCCACATGCATTATTGAATAATACAAAACCAAATATATATTTTATGCACAAGTTTTGACTTTCCTGCAACTCTTATCATACGAAAGAGGTGACAGCTTGGTGCTATTATTTCATTTATGCGTTTTGACAGATGGTACTGGAGAGTATAATGCACTTTTAGACTCCTCTATCAGTCTAATGGAGGTAACCGAAGGTTCTTTCAATTCTTCTCTTGGCACAAGAAGTATGTCAGTGAAATTAGCTCCTTTTGTAATGATTAAATCTTCCAGGCTAAAAAAAAAAAAAGTAACTTTTTTGGTTCTGTAATAAACATACACATTTCCAACTTGTTTTCATAATTTTTAATAATTTTTCAAAACAGATTTTCCAACACAAAATTCTTAACACACAAGATACTTATATAGAAACCTCTTAGTATATTTGCATTACTCTTGCTTTAAATACTTAAGTTAAAACCTCATGCATCATTTAATTAAGCTCACATCACCGGATTCCCTCCTGTCTCTCAGAAACCTTTTAAAGGACCACTATAGACACCCAGACCACTTCAGCTCAATGAAGTGATCTGGGTGCCAGGTCCATCTAGGGTTAACCCTGCCTGCTGTAAACATAGCAGTTTCAGAGTAACTGCTATGTTTACTTTAGGGTTAATCCAGCCTCTAGTGGCTGTCTCGTTAACAGCCGCTAGAGGCGCTTCCGCGCTTATCACAGTGAGAAGACGGAAGCGTCCATAGGAAAGCATTGAGAATGCTTTCCTATGGACTGGCTGAATGCCGCGCATGCGCATTCAGACGATGATGTCGAAAGGAGGAGGAGAGTCCCCAGTGCTGAGGGAGCACGGCACTGGAGAAAGGTGAGTGTTTAACCCCCTTCAGCCCGACGTGAGTGGGACCCTGAGGGTGGGGGCACCCTCAGGGCACTATAGTGCCAGGAAAACGAGTTTGTTTTCCTGGCACTATAGTGGTCCTTTAACTGTCCTTAAGATGCAACCTGTTAATGTGGGTCTCTTCATACCTGTTATCTGAACACTACTCGTCCAGTTTCTTCGTTCTATCAGAACCAACAATAAAATTGACAAAGTTATTTACTAAACACGGAGTAATAGAAAATTGACAAGGGAAAATCAGTTTTTAGATCAAAATAGACATATTAGAAAGGTTCTCTATCCTACTGTTTTTCAAATTTTCCACTTAAAATTTGCAATCCATTTCTCAGAATTTGTGCAATCCACCAATTCTTCCTTGCTAAATATCACTGTTTTGAAAGAACAGAATGCCTTTTTATTGTATTACTGTTATAAAAGTTATATTGTTACCTTATATTTTTACAGAATTTCTTTTTTCAGTACATTTTACCTTTTCCCTTTTGCCTATTGTACACAGTCCTGAGTGATCTGGGGGGCAGTCAGCTCTATCCAACCCAAGATCACTTTCACAGATTGTAAGAGTGATCTTAGGTCGGTTAATAAATGACCCCAAATCACTCTCACTGACTTACCTGGCTGCTGTGCATTTACACTGTTCTTATTTCTACAGAACGTGACCCTTAGGAGGGTTGTCCATGTGTATTTAAAGTGGAACTCATCTGGAAATATGGCTGGGTTGCTAAAAAAAAAAAGCTTAGTTGATAGTGACTTAACTAAACTGCTGATAACTGCTGTTTTCAAAGCAAAAAGTGGATTCCACAAAGCTCGTCCCCCCTTCATCCAAAGTATAAATTTTTATTTATTTAGAAATGATCACTTAAATTCTCGTGGTCATTAAAGGTGAAAAAGGACTGACATGGTTTTAATTTTAGCTAGAAGAAAATAACCTGCAAGTCCACTTTAAAAAGCTCAGCTTTAAAAAGGCATGTTCAACATGTTTTCACGTGACATTACAATGTTACTGTGCTGAAATGAAAACAGTATTATAATTGCGCTGATTATAATGCTGAGCATCATTACATTAGCAGGTTCATTGCTGTGCCCGATATTGTAATGATGCAATGCATCCAGCACTGTATATTGCGAGAGGCTTATGAGGGTTTTTAGAGTTAGAGACTGTAGGGTTTAGAAGGACCTATGGTTAGAGAATAGCTTCCTTTGTAAACTGTAACACCTATCACCCTGATATATATGGATAGACAGATAAAAAAAATAATGGATAGTCATATATATATACACACACACACAGATATATAAACATATAGATATATACACATATAGATAAATATACACACACACAGATATATACACATATAGATATATACACATATAGATATATATACACACAGATATATACACATATAGATATATATACACACAGATATATACACATATAGATATATATACACACAGATATATACACATATAGATATATATACACATTTATTTTTAGAATGCAAGTAGAAGCTGTTTGCTATTTTATAAATGATTAATTTAGCACAAAGGACATGTTGACCATGTCTCAAAAATGTGTGTATTTTAATACTAAGGTCAGTTAACTTGTTGGTGCATATAAATAAAAAATATAGAAATATATATATATTTATATCAACTTTAAGAAAAAATTAGCCATAATTGACCTTGGGGGGCTGCATTGATTTTCACCCCATGCATCTTCATTTCTGATAAATTATAAAGCCATTCATTTGCCGAGGAAATGGCAGGGCCAGCCTGCAGCACAGATGTGCCCTAAGCGTACTAGCTTACAGCTTTTCAAAATATTGCCAAGAAGCGGGGGGGTAAGAAGGGCGGGCGGGGGGGGGGGGTTAGAAGGCCTAAAACGCTATGGTTAGTCCTGTGTTCTCTTGAGAGCTCTTTTGGGTTGCTTTTTTTAAACAGAATTTAGAAGTACTGATGTTTCCATCTCAGACAAGCAACTGGGCATGTATTGATCTGTTAAGCTATCTGCATTAGTTTGCTACACAAAGATATTATATTAGTGTCATATTTACAATTAATTGTAACAAATGTTTGTTATATTCTATGTTTACAGTATTGATTGACCTAATCCTAGATTGCAATATTTTCAGTGATGTGGAGGTAAAGTCAGGACATTGGTTACAGCTCGCCTTTTGTGCAGAACATTAAAAAAAGAAAAATAAACATTACTTTTCTTTGGGAAAATTGGCAAATGAATTGCAAAATTTAGGTCAAAAAAGTAGCTGAATTGGTAAGCTATTTCAATTTGTATAGTTTTGTCCCAATTTTTGCAAATCCCAGGTCAATTCTACACAATTCTCAGTTCCCTGGATGAATCCCCTAAATGATAGAATATCATAGTTTGTGCCCATATCTACCTTAATTGGAGCACATGTGTTTAATGCTAAATCGTTGTTAATGTTTTTAATATTATTATCACGCTATTTTAACTCCCTTAATATCATGAAGAGTTTTCCTTGACTAGCGCAATTCTACATGCAGGAGGGACTTTCTCCGAATCACTTGAAAAAGGCCAAGCTAATGTTTTTCTACACTCGGTATCCAAGTTCAAACATGCTAAAGACCTACTTCTCTGATGTAAAGGTAAGACCATTATTGTATATTGTATAATATTTTATGTTTAACTCTGTGCTACTGATATTAACAATATCATAGTCAGTTCTGTGATTGTCACTACCGTATGCATTTTGCTGACTTTTCTTAAAATCCTGCTATTTTATATTTGCTTTGCTAAAATATAGAAAGTGTTACTGTAATTAATCATCCCTTTAAATGTCAGTCTGTCTACATCGCACAGATTATGTAAAGGTAGGCCCCAAAGAGCCCTTGCACTGCAATTAGATCCTTCGACCAAGTGATTACATTTTAGACAATACTCAAAATGATGTACTTTTGATGATGTGTTTTTTTTTTTTTTTTTATGTTAACTTATTTTTGTCTCTGACAACACAATTCTATTTTATAACGTGTACTTGCAAGCAAAATAGAGCAGGATATATAAAAGCATCACGTTGCTAAGTGATCATACTTTATAGATCAGTACGCTTACAAAAAAAAAAAATCAGTTAGACAAGTAAACTGTATAGTATTGTTTATTTTAATCCCCATTGAGACACATGATCATGCTTTTAATTGTATCATCACTGCCATTTTCCCATACTTCTGCTTACATAAGCAAACTGTAGAATCTCGCCCCTTTCTTTCTAAAGACAGCACATTGACATTCTGTGTGCACTAGTTGCTTAAAAACAAAAGTGATGATTGTCCCTTATTTACAACTTAATTTGTTGTTGATGCCGTCTACGCAGAGCATAAGGAGAATGAATAAAGTGACAGATTCAGGCCACATTATTCAAATGAGGATATGAAAGCTTTTGATTTACAGCTGAATTCTCCCTCATTCTACATAATATTAGGCCCTCCTGTTTGTTATTTTTTTTTTTTTTTTGTTTTGTTTTGGATTTTTTTTTTCTTTTGTTCCTATTTTTTACATTTTTTTTTGTTTGTTTTTTTTACACACAAGTAATTATTTCTTCACATCGACTTGATTCTGTTTTAATACATTTAAAGTTTTGTACATCACGGCTGAGGATTTTAATTATGCCAGGGAGACACAGCGTATCATTATCTGTACAAGTCCGTAAACATGGAATTATTTAAAAACAAACAACCATTTGAGTTGACGATACAGAGCATTCGTTAAAACGGTTGAACGTTTTAGATGGAGTTTGAGGGATGATTATAAGACTCCTGGTGGTGTATCGTCTAATCAATACTGCATGTTAAAGAGTTTATATGCAGCTTTTGAAATGGAACACAAATAGCACTTCATGTTAATAAGTCTCATTTTTGTTTGGCCGCTGGCAAAAAATAAATAAAAAGGATCACAAGTAACACCTGCAGGTCACGTGTCTCGTCTTTAATAGAACAATGAATAGTTCACCCTGGTCGTCTAATTGCTGGCTTCTGAGATGATATCTTACCTTTTTAAAAATAGTTATAATTGTTTGCTAATTTCTGAGTAAACGAGATACATATACAGATCAGTGCCAACACAAAATGTAAATTTTGCATCTTTATGGCTACATAAAACCCCCACTCTTAAGTTATAAGACAGGGCTTTAGTTAGTACGGTCTGCTTAGTCCACCACTTCACCGAGGCACAATAATGTTGATGGTTCATAACCTCGGTTTATAGAAGACAAAATTGTATGGTAGTTTGATACAGTGGTAGGATAAGCACGGTAGTGCCACATAGTAAGACTTAATCCCTATTTGTGCCAATTTATTTTATTCTATTTATTATTAATAATATATTGTTTTTTATAGCGTCACCATCTTCTACTGCTTTGGTATTTAGAAATCAGGGGGTGGAGGGTGAGGGGGGTGGGGGGAGGGAGCATAAACAAAAACCTTAGACCTTTTGTCCTAATTTTGTGATGTTGCAAGCCAGTCATTTTTTACACAGTTAGAAGAACGCGTGCTAGCTATGTAAACAGCCACAGTTTTAAATAAGCTAGATTTTTTTTCCATAGATAAAATGGGATTTTTTTTTTTGTTTTAATATTAAAGGACCAATGTTCAAATCAGTTGGTGGATGTGGTAGATGTACAGAAAAAGTATCTGGCTCATACATCAGTAGGACTCATACAATTCTGAATACAAAACAGAGAGAGTGGTCGATAAGACCAATTACAAAAAAATGTGGTGCAAGATGCGGCAATTAGAACTTCATTTAGATGTGGCTGTAATTGCAATTTTGTTGATTTTAGTAGCCCTGCTAACTGTTGCCAAAAAAATTGGATGTGTGTATCTTAACCCCTTCACTTTCAAGCACTTTAAAATATTAGTGTAATATTTATTTCAGACATTGGATGCATATTCATGTAGAAACAAAGAGCATTGTTGCACACGCACACACACACACACATATATAGTCGCAGAGAGAAATTATGTAAATTTGCACAATTGTATTTGTTCTTTTCATTTATTTCTTCATCCTTTGCAGAAATTGTGAGAGGATAAAATGTTTCAGAGACCATATGGTATCTGGACATGGTCTGAAGTATTTGCATATGTGCAGAAATATTCTTTCTGTGTTACAAAAACATAAGAATAATCAGATACCCTGCTTATGGGTGGTAGTAAAGAACCAATAGAATGGAAAAGTAATGTGCATATGTGGCACAATGCCCACATACAGAAGGCATAGTTTAAAGTAATTATTTGTATTATTCAAGGCTATGCCACCTGCCGTAGCAGCTTACGAAAATATTGTCCTGTATGATTGACATTTAATCTTTCAATCCTCCCTTCAACACCCCGGTAAATGCATTAAAAAGTTTGTATTGAAAACTTTCTTACTGTATGGGAGGAGGGAAGAGATGTATCCAGAACTGGCAGAGAAACATGTTTCTCTACTGTTTGAAATAGATTTGTGCAGCACTGTGGAAGGCAAGTGAGGCTTTATTGTATAATTTTAGGGGACACTAGGCATCAGAATCAGGACAGTTTTATGTAATTTTCTGCAGGCTCTGCCACTAGAGGGACTTCCTGGTTGAGGTCTTGCAAAGATTGCATGACAGACAGTCGGTGTCTCCTCACTCTGCATTAAGACACAGAACGCTCCCCTTAGATATGCATTGAAATACTGCAATTCCATGAGGAAATGCTGATTGACACAGCACCTTGATTGCCACTCATGCATGTTAGCCTCTAAATGCTTCCCTATGGGGAAGCATTGGATTGGCTGAGATCACCAGTATTCAGGATCTAAGCTAGTGGAGGCAGAGCAACTGCGGCGGGACCAGCATTTTGGGGTAAATAAGGTAAGTATGTTAAATTTAGTCATTACCCAATAATCTAAATAGACAGTATAACACTCTAGCATTAGGAATACATGTTTGTATTCTAAACCCTACAATGTTTCTTGAATATTGCTTTGTAATGGGGAAACTAAAATAAAACCTGTATTGTTAGTATAATTTTATAGTGTTAATCTGAAAAGTCTACTACATGCACAAACTGAGATTTAACATACTTAACTACAACTGTTCTTTAGAAATAACTGAGAATCAAAAGAGTTTTCCTTATATTAAACACAATAAATTGAGTTAATCTAGATTTTCCTAGTGACCAGTAAATGCCAAACTTGATTTCTAGAAATGTCTAATTCATTGTCAGACAGCTCACTGATACAGTGTTACTTCGTTCAGTTACATATTGCCAAGCTATAGCAGCAGCCGTCAAATAAGCAACATATATATTTGCATATAGGCATTAAAATAAGCAACAATGTGTTCCTTTTTACTTTATATCCCTTACATACACATACTATTGACACAGCTCAAAAAGGCAACGAAGAGTCTATTTTCGTGAATTAGTTACCAGCCATTCATTAACCCCTTAAGGACACATGACATGTGTGACATGTCATGATTCCCTTTTATTCCAGAAGTTTGGTCCTTAAGGGGTTAAACATGACTATTTCCTGATCGTCACAAAATAGCAATTTTGTTCAGTGTGTTATGCTTGTGCTCTATTGCGTTTGCCTCATCACTTTATTAAAAAGGGATAGGGCACAGAAACTGCACCGTTGATGCTATGATAAGATTATAAAAAGGCACCCTTAACTTAAAGCAGATGTCTGCTTTAAAAGCTTTATTAAGTTTGTATTCAGCTTAACAGATTTGATAGGGGCATGGCCACCTGTTTTTTTTGTCAGCTGTGATTAGGACAGTAGTGTAGAAAGAAACAAACACTTAAAATTAGCACATGACCAAAATGATTAGTGCCTTTTATTGACTCATAAATTGCCCAAAATTGTGTCTGCAGTGCACACACACCTTGACATGATCCTCCATTGTGTGATACCCTATTTTATTTATGTTACTTTCACTAATAGCACAGTTCCACCTTCAGCAGATGTGTCGACTAATTAAGCAAAACAATTACATTGGGATCTATTCACTAAACAGTGCATTGAAAGAACTGCTTTTTTCCCCGGATTCATTCAGTTGCTTTGGCCAAATCTAGTGCATCGACCCACCTATTTTTTTTTTTGTTATGAAATCTTCGGAGTTGTAAGACATTTTACTATTGCTAACTTCAGAGTATATACGTCATTGTAGAATACTAGAATTTGAAAAAGGTTTCCGTACTAGTATATAAAAAAAAATACACAGATTGCATCCTTTGTGTGGCAGCGCAAGTCCGTCTGCTGTTTGTTAGCAAAACATATGCTTAAATTTAAAATAATGCGTGCAATATGAAAGCAGTGTTGGAAGATCTTATTAAACATCTGAGCTAATAATGTCATTGACTGAAATATACCCATTTAATATAGTAATTCATGTACAACTGGACCTATAGATCAGGTATCTATAGATCAGGTAATGGGGTATACCCAGAGGACAATACAGGTGTGTGTGTGTGTATATAGCAAGTATTGTATTGTATTTTGCAGGTATAGTGTCACTTCTGCAGTGCTTGCAATGCTCTATAACACGTGGATGCGATTGTGGGTTGCCATGCTAATAGGACACTATGTACATGAATGATTCAAATGGAAAACATTCAAAATTGCTAAAGATTTCACAGTTTTCATGTCATATATGTCAACTGTTTCATTAATGTTGAACTAGTTCAAGGAAAACTGTGTCCTAAAAAAGCATATATTTTATGCATATAGTGTACCGTAATTGTTGAGGGAAAAATAAAGCATTTACAAAAACGTTCAGAATTATTTTCAAAACTTGATACAATTTTGCTTAGAAAACTGCAGAACTTTCAGTGCTAAGCATTGTCCAATCAAATGACTCTCGTTGTTAGAGAAGTGGTTATCTAGGTTCAGGACCCGCTCAGGAAAACGTACCAATAAGTGTCCTTGGGTAAGACACCTATGGATATATATATCTTCCTACCTCAAATCCTCAGAGAGTGTAAGCTCTTCTTCAATTACCCCTTTTCTATAAGTGAGAAGCCTCTGTGTTGGAGCCACAAGTGCGCATGCGAACGTGGCTTCCTAATAGGCTCATGGAGAAAGAGAAAGTCAGATTGCCCAGTGCGCCTACACTGAAAATCTCCCTGGCTGTCTATTGAAATCGGAACTTTCACTGACTGTTGAAATACGATGCATAAAGCACTTCAACGAGTTTTGACAACTAGACTGGAGGCTCTTTACCCTGGGTCCCCTCCCCCCCCCCCCCCCCCAAATGGGTCCCCGTGTTATTTTATTGGGTGCCCAGTGAATGTAGCAGATTACAAAACAAAAACAACAAAAAAATTGAACATTTGACACTCACCTGCATTTACTTGTAGACAGGTATACTTATCCATCAAGAAACCTTTTTGCATTTGCATGCTGAGCTTGATGGGATTAGAAATCAACTCCTGGATTTGCTCTTGGTCACTTACCTATCTAAAGACAAGATATATTATCTTAAAAGGGCAGTGCGTAAAAAGGAACTTGACCTATAGATATATATATCATCAGTACACCAGTTCTGAACAACCTGGTAGGTCTCTATGCCTTTCCTGCATTTTTCTTTTACCTTTTAAAAGAGGAACCTTTGTAAGATGCAGCAGAGGAGATAACAGAATTGATTTCATCCTTGTATTCCAATAATTGTGCAGCTCTAGAAAGGACGTTGCTCTTTCCCTCATCCGATTTTGGCTTGTGGCTCTGCAGGTGTTATCACCTCAAGGTTCATGGCAGTCTTAAGAAGATTTAGAAGCATTGAAAAATGTATCGTTTTTTTTTATTTTTTATTACCAGTGTCAGGGCCAGTATAAAAAGCATACGCTTAGGTTAACTTTGAATGCACAGAGTTTCAATAAAACTATTAATATGGGATGATCAAGGTTCTAAGAAAAAATGGTGATATGTATTAAGTGCTAGAGTGTGAATTATTAGATGGAGATTTTTTACAATGTTTTTTTAATGCACAACTATATAATAACTCAAATGTCTTACTGCTCTAAACCAGTGGTACTAATACTAATATGCCGACTACCAGTGATCACATTTACCTTCCCCGTGGTCCTCAGTCACAAACATAATGTCACAGGCAGGTTTATTCACTAAATGGTGAATTGGCTAAAATACGAGTACTTAGAGAAAATGTTTGTGCAAGGCAGAACGTAAGCAGCAGGCGAGAGCAATTTTCTTAATGAAATTCCCATGTTTATTTTTATCAATGTTAAAGTGCCTCTGTCTTCAGAATTGTAATGGAGGCATTTTATAAAGGATAAAATTCCATTTCGAATTAGCACTAGCCAAATTGCTTTCAGCAGAGAGATACAGACTATGGTGGTGCATTCTGTGTGTATTCATGACACTGAATATGCAATCCCATAATGTCATATAATAAAATGCCACTAGGCATTATGGGATTCCTTACTTTGGCTGACATAAGCTCAATGGCAGTATTTAACTTGAAACAGATAGATCAGATTGGAAGAATAATTGGGCACATATTAACAGCAATAACAATATTAACCAGCAAGTCTATGCACTATTTCATATAAACTCAATTTATTTTAAAGTGGCTAAATAATCTTTATATGTTGTTATCACAGCACACCCTGGGGTTTGTATATCCTAATATTATGAACACATTATCTCATGAGGCCGAATGTTTTGTTTTTCGCAAAAGGCGAAGTTGAATGGATGTTTGAAGTTTACATGTTGAGATTGTTTTTTGTTTTTAAAATTCAATTTATGGAGCTCCACTGGGTATAGTTAGTCTTGACCTTATTAGAGCCTAAAAGAAAGGCATAGAGGGGTCAAGCATAAAGAATCATTTCACACACTCATAGAGTGTACAGACTGCAATCTAAGCAGAATGAACTATGGCCGGAGCAGATTATCCCCATCTATTAAAAATGTTCTTAAGGCAGATTTGTCAAATTCATTTATATTTATTTTTTCCCAAGAGAATAATTCTATTTGAGCAAGTTATTAAATATTATCTTCATCTATGTATTTATATAACTGCATGTACCATTTAAATTAGTTGTGGGTGCAGCCATCTTGGAGATACATATTTGTTTTACCATTTGCAAACAGTAGCTTACCTGTGCAAAATTTCACAAGATGGCTACCGCAAACCTGTGATGATCATAGCCATTTAGATTGTGAGAGGCAGAGCAGAATGTAGCATTTGATGTCTTAATGATGTACTATGACAGGGGGGGGGGGGGGGGGACAGGAAGTCAGGAACAGTAAAATTATTCTAATAAGTTTAATTAAGAAAACAAACTGGGCAGAATTAAATGTATCTAGCCAAGATTTAGGGATGTTGCATGATCATGGAATGAATATGGCTACCAGCAGATCATCATTTTGGGAGTAGGTCTTTTGTACTGTAAGATATGTATTATGCAGTTTCCTTCCTTAAATTATGTATTTTTCCCATGAAATTCAAGTTTGCACATTTGCATGGTCAGATAATGCCTTTAAGCAAGAATTGATGGCTTCCTCTATGGGGTGTGCTACAGTATGTATTAGATTTTCCACCCTGCTGTGTTTTGAATCTGTCCCTCTAATTAGAACCTATGGATTTTTCAGGCAACCTTGAACTGTACAAAAGTCATTGTGGGACTGGCTTTGCCTTAGGGTCCTCAGTATGACATCCGTGTTGTAAAACATAAGTTAAGTATGGCCCTCAAGATCTGCCATTTGAGCAGTATTTGTGAGTCTCTGGATAACCAGTTAAGTGTATATGTGTGAGTAAGGTTAATGAGATACATGTTTTGTGTTCTTACCCTGTGTATTATATAACCCAGTTGATACTCAGAAAGAATGATATGTACTATACATTCAGCTGCTAGTTTTGGTAATTATGCAGTAGGCAGATCATATAATAACATATGTATCTGCATTTTAAAGGGACATTACAAGCACCAAAACAACTTTTGCTTAACTAAGCCGTTTTAGTATATATATGATGCCCCCTGCAATTCTTTGCCATGTATGAGGTAAATCACTTATTTATGCTGTCCTATGCACACCTCCCTGCATGTGACCTACTCAGTCTCCTAGACATTTCCTGTAAAGAGATGTCTAATGTTTAAACTTCCTTTTTGCACAATGTGTTTTAAATTGGAATTTTTAAAATCTCTTACTCTGCTACTAGCCTGCTATAGGATGCAGTATCTTGTGTGTGATTAAATGTAATTAACAGAGCAGGAAATAGACATGTCTAAAGTAAACACACTGTACTGATTGGATTGAAAATTAAACAATTTTTTCATGCAGGCTGTGTATGTCATAGCCATGGGAGATGTGGCTATGGCTGCATAAACGGAAACAAAAGTGATTTAACTCCTAAATGGCAGAGAATCCAGCTGTGAGACTGCAGGGGCTTGATCTATGCACTAAAACTGCCTCATTAAGCTGAAGTTGTTTTGGTGCTTATAGTATTACTTTAGTGAACATCCCTATATAGCTAACCATTACCTACAACAAATGGTTTGTATCAAGGTAGAGGAGAGCTGATTTATATATAATTTAACAAAAATAAGAATATGGAACTTTTAAGGACATGAACATATCAAAGAACCCTTGCATCATAACAGCTTCATTGAACTGTGCTGTTTAGAAACTCAGTTGATCCGATCTAGCTTTCACTATCACTCTGCTTAAAAGGCCTAAGGATTCTATTGGCACAGTAATTCAGAATTCTGATCTAATGAGGTCCAGAATCTAGTGTCTGCTTTCCAGATAGCTTGGTGAGGAGAATCTGGACATCAGTAAAAGACTAGTTTGTTCAAACCTACATTCAGTACCTAGCATCCAAACTATTTGGATAATCAATATTCAGTAATTCCGACATTTTCTTTACATTCCAAAATCTTGTTGCCTGCCCTTTCCAGAGGACTGACAGATAATATGCAGTATAGTAAATTACAGACTTAATAACTGTCTGTAAATCTCAAACTCTGAATCGGATTATGATTTCCAGTGCTAAAGAGAGTCTAGTGTAACCGTGGCTTCATAGAACTGTTTAAAAAAGTGATATTTGTTCCCACACTGCCCTCAAATCCATTTGTGCCCATTTTTGATAAAGGTGCCAGATGGATTTCTTTTCTACATGCATTTTCTAAGACTAGTTGTGGAATATTTGGGAAGTTCGGTTCCCCTTTGCTTATATTAAAGCAGTCCCAATGCCCCGTGGGAAGCATTAATCAGTGACTCTAACACTGTTTAGACACAGGGGCTGCTTTCTTGTAGTGATTAGTTTTTTTTTGCACACTACAGATGTCTTTGCTTGTCTTAATAGAACAATAGCCTTTTCTTCCCGCTTTATCTAAAACGACAAAAGAGATAATAAACAATTAGGAAAATGAAACAAAAATGCTCACACTTTGCAAGCCTGAGGTAAAAACAAATAAAATAAACAGCTTAGAAAAAAAGATTTACAAAAACAAAAAACAGATGCGATCATTTAAAATAAAAACTATTTCTGTCACAAATTTATGTTTTATAGCATCTTTATTGGTAAGTAAAACTGAATTATTTAATTAGAGTTGTATCTCTTAGTAAACAATGAATTTCAAACCAAATTACTTGAAAAAACTTTTGTAAGTCCTCCGACTGTGTAGCAAACTACTAATAACCGATTAAAATAAAAAAATAAAAAAATCAATTCACGTAGACTTGAACCTGAAGTGACACGAGACTTACTGCTGATTGGCTGTCGTGTAGTTCATTTGACAGCAGACCTGGCCGTCAGCTGCAGTTGTTGTTGCAAATTAAGCTTTTGGTCATTTTAATGCATTTTGACTATTTGTGAATGGCACAATTCCAGTGTCCAGTATTGTCATAATGAAGATAAATGTTACATTTATTTAATTAATTTGGCACTAACATGGTTTCATTTATTACCTCTGTTGTAATCAGCAGCTTGTATTAAAAGTGACTTATGTTCTTCGATAAAAAAAATATATATTTTAACTGATTATTATATTTATATAGTGCCAACAAATTCCGTAGCGCTTTACAATGGGTGGACTAACAAACATGTAATTGTAACCAGACAAGTTTGACACACAGAAACAGAGGGGTTGAGGGCCCTGCTCAATGAGCTTACATGCTAGAGGGAGTTGGGTAACATGACACAAATGGTAAGGGAAGTATTATGGAAGTACCGTAGATTGGTAGAATAGTATTCAATGAAGACTTAGTGTGTTTTTTTTTGGAGCCATGGACAGTTTACTTAGTATGCTTTTGTGAAAAAGTGAGTTTTTAATGATTTTTTGAAGGAGTGGAGACTGGGTGAGGGAAGGGAGTTTCACAGGTACGATGCAGCCCTAGAGAAGTCTTGGATACGAGCATCAGAGGTGGGAGTACGAAGAGAGGATAGACGCAGGTCTTCGGTAGAGCGTAGAGGCCTAGACCGGACATACTTGTGTATTAGGGAGGATAGCTAGCTGGGAGTAGCATTATGTAGAGATTTGAAAGTAAGAACCAGAATGCTATATTGAGCCCTATATCTTACGGGAAGTCAATGCAGGGACTGACAGAGGGGAGAGGCATGATATCCAATATTAAGGAATCTTGGGAATAGTAGAATGCAACAGGAGCACTCCCCAAACTTCATAAATTAAAAGCGATGTAAAGGGTTAAATAACCCTTTATTTACTTACACGTTTCTAGCTCCAAGCTCCTTCAGTATTGCGTCATAGTCTTCCTCTTCCAACGTCAGCTGATGGTGGGGTATGCACATTAGGCCTTTCCCTTTGTTATCCTATGGGGTTTTCTCTGATGCTGGACGCATTCATGCAAAGCGTGAGAAAGTCCAGCGTCGTTTTATGGAGTCACACTCCGCGAAACTCCAGGAAATGCTTCTAGTGGCTGTCTGGTAGACAGCCACTAGAGGCAGCCTTAGTTCTGCAATGTAAACATTGCAGTTCTCTAAAACATTGCAGGACTAAGGGGGACATGGCCAGTGCACCTAGACGACTTCAATGAGCTTGGTCCTCTACCTATTTTAAAGGGACACTCTGGACACCAATACAACTTTAATGCATTTGATCGATTTTTACCACATTAATATCCTGTATCTTTTCATGCTCAAACCTTTATAGTTTTGGTACAAAATAAATGTTTTGCAGAATGCTGCACCATAATTCTGTCTCCTTAGCCACACCCCCATTATGCCAGAAATACTTCCTTTTAAATGTACCCAGTCTCAGTCCCAATAGCACTGACTGAGCTAATTTTACTGAACAACCTGGCTGCAGAAACTATTGATACCCTTACTATATGTCTCCCGGGGTGTCCTCTCCTTCTGATGCAGGTTACTTTGTAGTTCAGATCATTCAGTGCTGTCAGTGGCTGAGCTGTGTACATACATTTGATAAGGAAGTATTTTTCTGAAGTGAGGGGGTGTGACTAAGGAGGCAGGCTTATGGTCCAGCATTCTACAAAACATTATTTGAGCATGCAATAATAATGAAGTCAAAACCTATTGAATGCATTCAAATTGTATTGAGCCTGGAGTGTCCCTTTAAAACAACAATAACCTTTCTCTTTTGGAGAAACGTGGATGCTGTAGTCCAACAACCTCTGGGGGCAGCTTTAGACACCACTGCAGTTGGGCCTACTTTTTTGCATCTTATTTTTCTTTTACCCTTGTAAAATTATGCAGTGTTTACTTGCCAACTGCTGGTGTTACAGATGGCTGCCCTAAGCAGCTTT